>NC_081407.1:367498103-367648103 GCF_030272615.1 Cryptomeria japonica
TTGACCAAATTCAAAATAAATTACATATTATTGTTCTACACTAGATTCTATACAATTTTTTTTTTTTTAAGTTTTCATTTTCGATTATTTTGATGCAATTTATGCCCAGCGCACGAACAGGTACCAAATTTTCAGGATGCGGTCACTTCAAAAAATCATTAAAAAAAAAATACTCATTGAAAAATTACAAAAAAATACACAACTTCTAGATCTCAATCTTACCTATCATCCTACTAAAGGGTTTTTCAAAATACTAAATCTAATTATATATTTTTTGCAGCGCACAAAAACAGCTATGTTATGTTTTTCAGAAAAAATCAAGAACAGTTTTTCATGCGAGAAAGGTTTGACCCTCTTAATATTATCCAATTTTAAAAAACTTTAGTATTTTAGAAACTAAATTCAGAGTACTACAATTCTTATTCTTTTCTCAACTCCTAGTTTTGAGTGTGTGACCTTCGAATATCTCTTTGAAGTTCAGGTTTACCTGTTTTTCAAAAGAAGAAAAAAAGTGGCCACTTATACCCCCCTTTTTGTTCACCATCTTGGTGCACTTACCCTGGTTCGAATATGTTCTGGTCTAAACATATGGTGTGAGAAGTCGTTGAGCTTTTCTGGTGGATTGAGTTCGGTGTTGAGAAGTTGTTGAGCCATTATGGTACTTAGACTAGAGAATATTTTGGTAGTTCTACGTTTTGGCAAGATGTGTTGGAATAGTGTGAGCATGTTATTAATGATGAATTTTGTTAGAAGCATGTTTTGGATGGTTCGGGTATTATTTGTTTTGGTTCAAACTCTTTTTCCTTTAGTAGAAATATATTTGGTACAAGCTTTAGATCACATTATTGGAATTGGATATATTGTAAATGTGTTCTGGTGATATCCCGAGAAGTGTTCTTTTGGTCCCGTACTGCGTGTTGAAAATTGTTCTTGGTTCGGCTTATATTTTGCGTTTTTTTCTTTTTGGTCCAGATGCATATTTTGGTCAAAAAACTGTGCACATTTCAATCCTTCTTTTGGCCAACTTGGCAAGAATATTTTTGTTCCAGTTTGATATATATATATATATATGATTTGTTGAGTAGGTGTGAGTGTGTGAGAGGAGATATGAATAAGATGCCAACTGGTTGTATATGAGATATTGGTATAGAAAGATGTGAATAAGCTTGATATGTGAATGGTAAAGCAGTGAAGGGTGTGATGCAAGGTAGTCAATCAATTATTTTGTTTGCAGTGGTTACATGATGCAGTGATCTGGAAGGTCCGGTGGTTTGAATATTTCATTAAGAGCAAAATTTTGTGCTTTAACAGTGACTATAATCTGCATTTTGAGATGCCTCTAATCATACAATTCTTTTTCCGATATTATAGTTTTGTATCTTGCCCTGAGTGTCGTTAGCTTCAGGTTTGTAAGTCTCTTTTTGTATCTTGCTCCATGAGCAGTTAGCCTTGGATAGCAAGTCCAGAATAGTTAGCTCTATCCCTTTCGTAATCATTTCATATATAGTGGATTATCTTGTGGGTTGACTCCCACCATGTTTTTTCTCTATTCAGGTTTTCCACGTATAAAGATTGGTGTTCTTGTGTGTGTGCTTATGTTGTTGTTGTTTAATTCCTTATGATATGAGCAAATGGATTTAAGTTTTTAATTGTGTTATTGAGTTCCGGAATTTAGTTTATGTCAATTCGCCCCCCCTCTCAAGATCCAATGTGTTCAACAATCCATAGGTGAATCATGATAATGTCCTAGCCCTTCGGTAGTAATTTGTGTAGGAGGGTTTATAGCGACTCTAATTCCTTGTTCAAATTTTCCAAGTCCTTGTCCTCTAAAACCTTGTTTTGATATTATGTTATACCCACTCCTATAAGAGCTTTTTAATTAAGAAGGAAGAACATTATAATGAATCTCTTTAGAATTTGTAGTGTAAGTGTATTTGTATGGAACAAAGGGAAAAGTAGATAAAGAAGGAATATCTTGTGTAGGGAGATTTTCATTTCTATCATCATGTATATCATATTTTATGGATTGGAAAGGAAGATCCTTATCATCTAAGGCCTCATCTTTACTTAATGTTATGTGGGGAGATAGATCGTAAATGAAATGCATAACATCATCTTCTCTACAAATGTTTTGATGATTGAGATAGGCTCTAGAAGAATAAGGGAGATTTAGAGAGATTGAAACACCGATATTTTGATCTTGCGCCCCTTGTGCTAGGGTATGTGTATGAGAAGAAGATAGTGTCATTTTTCTCTTCAATATTTGCTCTCCATTAGAGAGACAATTGATGGGAGTATTAGCTCTTTCTTCATTCACATTAGAAACACTAGGAGAGGTACAAGTATTAAAATTTCCATTAGCATTTCTAGGATTAGGATCTACAAAAGCTTTGATGTGATCAACATATGTAATGCATTTTCCTAAAAAATAACCATAAAACAACATGCATCATGGATAAAATCTTTGAGATTTAATTGATTAATAGGAACTAATTTGGAAATTCTAAAAATGCAATATGTCAAAGTGTTGTGAGTAAAAAGAAGCAATGTGAAGTGAAAGAAACCATTATCCAACACATTATTATGATAAATATAAGTGAAAAGCAATGTAATCATATGTGAAAAGGCAAATAAATCATAGATCTATTAAGTGACATTATGAATGTCTAAAATCAAATATGAAAATAAGTTATGAATAATGCAACCCACAAATCAAATTAACCAAAATAAATTAAAGTTTTTGTGAATTTAACTTCTAAATTTGTATAATTTGATTTTAAAATAAAATATATGAGTGAAAATTGAAAACTAAAATGCCCACAAATCATATATGAAATAATTAATCCAAATTAGACAACCCACAAGATCAATTTAAAAAATTTAACCTCTAAATTTACGTAATTCAATTCAAAATTAAACTTGTGAATGTAAATTTGAATTTGAAAAATACATAAACACTCATATCTGAAAACATAAATCAGAAATTAAGGTGTAAGATGTTGGGTTCACCAAAATGTAATGTGGTGAAAAATAGGGTTTCCACCACTAGATGTAGTAAAACCACTAATTAGGGACCAATTAAATTAGGGAAAGATGGGATTTTGATAGATCTAAACCTAATAGATCTAGATTCTAATAAGATTGCAAGGGTTTTAGATATGCATCATCTTTCACTTGAGTCAAATTGATTTGACTTTGTTGAAGACAATGAAATTAGGGTAAATGTGTTTAATTGAAGCAATTATGCATAAACGGTCTGCTACAGTCATAAAACGGATCCACGAACCTAGATCCGAGCAATAAATGAAGGTTTGGATTTTTTCCCAGCACGTCAACCTAAATTGTCGGGACCGGAGTGCCAGTCACCCTAATCCTCCAAACTTTTCATCGTCCAAAAGGGAACTTGTTTGTCTATGCAAATAATGTTGATCCTGAAAATGTTTGATGATGAACGCTTCACATATGCAAAGATACTAGGAATTGATTGCTTGGAGTCTTAGTGATGCTCGAAAGGAATTGATTAAATATTTTTATATAGGGGTATCTAAGTCATTTACGATTATGTTACTTCCAACGGTCATGCGGAGCCACGGAATTGAATTCTCGTCAGAGAGATAGGACCCCTGCCCCATTTCAAAATTGGACCAAACTAAGAGGGACCAGGGTGTTGGGTGCTTTGGTCCATAACCAAGGCATGGGTGCCCTAGTCCTTCTCAAAGAAGGACCACAATTAAGCCCTAGAGAGAAGGACACCCCTCTAGGAAGTTAATCAGTGGGTGTGCAAGGCATCAAAACTGGAGATTGGGCACAAAATGGACCTAGATAGGTGATGAGGAGCGAACATGCTAAAGTAGGGGCACAAACATGAGGTGTAAATTGGCCCAGTAACAATTTTACAATGCTACAGAAACAAAAGAAGCAACCAAAAAAACCCTTAACACAAAATAATTTCTTATAAGGAATTATGTCAAATTCCTTAGAATTTAAGATCAAAATGAAAAAGAAGGTATTGTTTGTTTAAGGAAAAGAGAAAGTGTTTGAAATGCTTTAGAATTTAATATCTTAGGTATATCTCTATTTTTGTATGTCACAAAATAAATGTTCCATCTATAAGATAGTTTTATGTTCTCTTAACGATTTCATCATCCATTGAGTTTACCCCTAAAATTATCATCCTTAGGGTGATCTTTCAATTCATATAATGGTTATTTTCATATTACAAGAATTCTTTGATATAAATATAAAGGTTAGCTATTTTATTAACATAAATATCATCAACCTATGAATTTCATCACATTGTTTGAGATTTTTATTTTGGTAATGTATGCAAGATGATTGAGAATTGTTATTTAATGTGTTGTTTCTATAAGAAAGCCAAGGTAGTGAAACAACAGCATAATCTTGAGAGGAAGGTTATGCAAAATGATCTTTACAGTAGTTACAAAAATAAATAGAAATAAACGTAAATTAAATTTATGTGCTAAGAAAACACTTTCAAGAGAAAAATCCCATACTCCAAAATCCACGGAATATATTATTTTGAAACCAACTTTAGTGTTGTAAATTGTAACCCCTTAATATTTTACATTCCTTTTTGGGGCCTTGCTTCAATATGCTTCCTCATAGCTCTTTCGAAGCCTATTTTTGGCCCCTTTTATTATCAAACTTTTGTCATGTGCTAATATGGTGATCAAATTCAATTCCTTGAACCTTTGCACTTCACGCCTTCCTATCTTACACCCTATTCAAGGTAGACTATTGCGCTACGTTCCATAGTCCTAGTGGACTGTGGCACTAGGTGTTAGTTGATTTATGATCCCAATATTTAAATATGATCATTGGAAGTTAGCCAAATCAATGAAACACCTTGGGAACCCTATATAAGAGCATCTCTCCTAATTCATTTTCACACAGGTCTAAACATTCCAATCACTCCCAAGAAAGTAGGTTTTCATGATAGATAGATTGTTTTGGCATTTCATGTTGTTGCATCAACACTTGAGGGTCTTATCTAAAGAGAATTGCATTTCATCAACATCATCAAGCTTGGGGCATAATCTTATTAGTTTAGCATTTTACTTTACATTTAGTCTCTAGCCTGCAAGGGTAAACTCTCTTTTCCAAATCATCATTGTTATAGGGTTAATTCCAACCCGAGGTCTGACTTAGGAAAACCCATATACAACCCAACACCATTGTATCTCTCTTTGATGTACAGTATTCATATTTGCCAAAGATGGATTATAAATTCATAAAGTGCAGACTAAGAGAAAGAGATCCAAACTTTGAAGAATTAGAAAACCGTAGACAATAGAAATTGTTAGTAGTGTCTAACACTTTTTCGACAAAATTTCAAGGGGATGATTTGCATTACATCCTAATCCAAAATCTATTCACAATATCTGCAAAAGACATCTTCAAGACTAAGATGCCTAGCCACATAGACAAGCACTTTCGGGCTCAAATTAAACCCGTTGGTTCCTTTCCGATCCCTATTTCCAAATCTATTCTCAGAGTTTGCATATTTGTTCTATAGCTTATTGTTTATGTTGATTATTGTTAAATTTACATTTGTAAACCTAGTTCTTACGTTTTCTCATTACATATTATCCAATCATATCAAATCACAAAAGAAGAATAATCAATTCCTTGTCCAAACTCTTCCAAGGGTTTGTAGATGGTCCTATTGATTATTATCTAATGTAGACTAGTGAACCCAATCTCACTACACTACATTTTGGTGAACCTGATGCTTCTTACATTTTGCATAATTCTAATTAGAAGTTTTTAGATCTATTTTTTCATTATAAATTTTACAAAATTTGATTGAATTGCATTCTCCCATGTAATTACATCATTCATTAGTTATATTTATCAATATCATGTGTTGAATGTTGGCTTCTTTCACTTCAAGTTGCTTGCATTTATCCATTACATTTTATGTATTGCATAATGAGGGTTTCAAAGATGTTTCCTACATTCACTTCATTTCTCAAAGCTTTCATACATATTTCATGTTTCTATATGATGATATTTTTAAAGATGTTCATAGAATGCTTGGATTTTATTAAAGATTTAGTGGATGTTTCAGGTGGTACCCTTGATAATTTTCTTTGGGATAATGTTGAGATGAATAATTCTTGTACTTCTCTTAGATAATCCTTTAATAATAAGGAAAGAGTTAATAATCCTATCAATGATCTCTCCAATGAAGATGTAGCATTAAAGAGTAACGATGAACCCTCTTCGCATAAGGTTACTTTGGTGTAAGAGGGGCGTGCTAAACGCAATGACAATCAAACTCTCAACACTTCTATTATTTTAAATCATCCTTCTCCAAGAGCTTATATTAACCGTCAACATGTTTTAAGACAAGACAATGTTATGTATTTCCCTAATGATGTGTCACCTATATAACATTGACTGGAAATGAAGATTTAGATGATGACAACACTTATTTTCAACCCAAAAAAGTGGACATGAATGATAATAATAAAATTTTGCATCGTCCTACAAGGATCCATCACCCTTCATGTATTCATCCATTTGGTCCTTCAAAATATACTTTTACAACAAAATTCAATGAGGTCTATGATGAAAGTTCTTCTTCTTTGCATTTGCAAAGAAATTATAAGCTTGGCTTTGACATGATTTCTAAACAAGGATATGGCGGACAAGGTCTTGGAAACATGGAACAAGGAATCAAAGTCCCTAGAGAACCTTCAACCCAGTCAACTAGAGAAGGTGTAGGGTTTCCTCCTTCTTCCTTACCTATTCTTGTGTGAAAGGCTAACCCTTCCATTCCATAAGAGACAAGGCCTATTCATTTGGAAACTTATTTGAATCTAGCAAAAAAAATCTTTTAGAGGCTTCCACATGATAGAAACATTACTTTTCCTTTCATGAGACATAGGTGTAACTCTAAATCAAGAATGTTAATACCTTTTGTCTCTTTCTTCACGAATACTACTCATTATCTTGCTAATTATATAGCATTTAAAGAATCATACTCATACTAGACCTGATATAACTCATTTTCTAAATCCAAATACATCACCTATAGTGGGTTAGCACTCCTTGGACCTATGATGTTGCTCCTCACTATGTGACATGTAGTAGCTTATCATTTTTGGGAGCTCTTTGCCATTCATGGTGGTACAATTTCATGTGCAATAATACTTAGCTAGCAACCTAATAGCATAGTTATTCTTGTCTGTACATTGGAGGGGGCAAGAATACTTTTTTCAAATCACCCCTTCTTCCTAAGGATTCACTTTTCCTTTGTTGAAGTTGCATCTTTTATGTGGATATCCTTTCTTGCATATAATTGTTTGTCCTTCATGAGGATTTAGCCTTGCTTAGAGGTATATATCCTTGATGAGGACCTCTTCCTTGCTTGAAAGTGTATGTCTTTTGTAAATGATCTATCCTTAGTGTTGAAAGTGTGCAATATTTCATTAATAATCCTCTTTCCTACCAATACGGAAGGTGTGTATTCTTGACCTCCTTCCCCTTTCCTTAGTGTTGAAGATGTCATCTTTATTAAATATCTCCTCTTGGAGGTTCATATGTTTAGACAAAGATCTCTTCCTCCCCCTTTGATAGTAAAGTATCCTTGATAAGAATTCCTTAACAATTGTCGCAAAATATCTCTTTACAACTATTGAGCTTTCTTTCTTAAAGAGTCATATCCTCTTCCTAGCTTGTAAAACATAATTTTTCTAAAGGATTTCTCCTTAGTTGTAAAGGTGTTTATCCTTGATGTGGATATATATCTTCCTTAAGATATCAACATGGTAGCACATTGACATCTTCCAGGGGAGCATATGAGGCATCCTTGTTTGTGTTGGTGCATATTGGAACAACCATTTTGCAGTCAAGTGTTTTGGATTGCCTTGCAAAAAGAGGGTGTTGTTTTCTAATCATTGTGTTTGGTGCATGCTACAACACCCATTTTGCAATCAAGCTTTTGGATTGTCTTGCAAATAGAGGGTTTTGTTTGGTAATCTTTGTGTTTGATGTACACTGCAACACCCATTTTGTAGTTGAGTTCCAGATTATTTAGCAAACAATCCAGGTTTTGCTTTGTAATATTCCTTGGTGTTAGTCACATAGCATAACACACCTTGTTGGCCCTATTTAACTCTCCCTACTTTCACATGGATCACACAACATAACAAATCTTTTATTCTCCCTCTTTTTTGAATGGATCACCTAGCATAGTACAACTTACTAGCCAGTAGAATCCATGCCTCTAACATCAATCACTCAACATAACATACCTTTTTGGCTAGTAGAATTCATGATTTTGCATGAACCCATAGCATAATATACCTTGCTAGTTGTTGGATCATGGTTTATTGTCTCATCAATTGATTTATACTCTTTCTATTTCTATAGGACCGCTTGTGCTCCTGCAATAACATTCTGAGAATGATATTAGCAGTTGAGACATTTTGATTATCAAGATCTCTTCAACTAGTTGACTTGGAGCCCTTGTTTTTAGTACTTACCCCTTTTGTGTGTCTTTTGTTTTTCTTTATTTTTATGTTTGTCCTTTCTTGTATATGGTTGTGTGAGTTAATATTCTCTCTCTCTCTCTCTCTCTCTCTCTCTCTCTCTCTCTCTCTCTCTCTCTCGTTTGAGCATAAGTTCATACTCCCACTAAAGTGGGTGCAAAATGTAGTGTCGTAAATTATAACCTAGTATAATTTTCTACTCCTTTTTGGTCCCTTGCCTTAGTGTCCTTCCTCGTAGCTCTTTCCAAGCCAATTTTTGGCCCCTTTGTGGTCAAATTGTTGTCATGTGCTAATATGGTGATCAAATTATGTTCCTTGAACCTGTGCACTCTACACCTCCCTTTGTTCCACCACTTTCTGGGTGGACAATGGGACTATGTGCCATAGTCCTTATGGAATAGGGTGCTAGGTATCATAGTTCCCCCAAATTGGGGCCAAATTTGAACCTACCGATCTGAAGGTTCTCGCTAGTTGATTTCTTATCCCAATTTTTAATATGACTATTGGAGGTTGACCTAATTTATGAAATGTCTTGGGAACCTTATATAAGAGCATGTCTCCTAATTCATTTTCATGCCTACACATTATAATCACTTCCTAGAGAAAGTATTCAAGAGAATTTCTTTAGATCTGAGCATTATAGAACAGTAAGTTACAATAATCTTTGTGCAAGTGAGTTTTCATGATTGATATTGTTTTTTTCATGTCATATTGTTGCATCAACACTTAGGATCCTATCCAAAGAGAATTGCATCATCATCAACATCATCAAGCTTGAGGTTAAATCATGTTAACTCAAGATTTTACTTTATATTTAGCCTATGCCCTACAAGGGTAAGCTCTCTTTTCCTAATCATCATTGTTGTAGGCTGAATTCGAACCTGAGGTTTGACTTAAGCAAACCCCTATACAACCCAACACCATTTTATCTCTCTTCTATGTGTAGGATTTAGAACTGATAGAGAAGGATTAGAAATTCATAAAGTGTAGATTGAGACAAAGAAGTGTAGATTGAGACAAAGAGATTCAAACTTTGAAGAAGCAAAAAATCCTGGACAGTGACAACTATTGTCAATGTTCAACACTTTTTTGACAAAAATTTCAGGGAGATAATCTATGTGACATCCTAATCTAGAATCTATTCACAATACCTACATCAAACATCTTTAGGACTAGGACACCTAGCCACATACTCCAACACAGGTTCCTTTCTAATACCTATTTGCAAATATATTCTCAAAGTTTGCATATATGTTTTGTAGCTTTAGACCTAGTTCTTGCATTTTCTCATTTCATCTTATCCAGTCATATCAAATCACAAAAGAAGAACGATCAATTCCTTGTGCCCAACTCTTCCAAGGGCTTGCAATTGGCCCTATTGATTATGCTCTAATGTATGTTGATGTGAATGGGTTTGATTCCTAATTTTGACTAGTGAACCCCATTCCACTACGTTACAACAAGAAGATTACAATATATTTGTAAAGAAATATTCACATACGAGTATCACTAACTAGATATTTGAAAGAAACTTTTAAACAACCATCAAACTCTTACAATACATCACCTTACCTAGCTACAATATAGTGCCCTCATAAAATAGGGTTTCCTTATGGGACAATCAAAACCAATGTAATTTCTACCATTAAATCTAAGACCTAATGATGAACGAACCAAATTAACAATAATAAAATACACATATAATGTGACTTTCACGAGTGCAACCCCTAAATCCCTACTAAGGTGTGTGGCCTTCAAAAAATATATGCAATTTTATTAATACTAATCTAGGTAGATTTTCACATATATTTTGTGTATATTATACAAACGTTACCTAATGTGGTGTACAGCCTTCAAAAAAAATATTCAAATTCATTAATACTCAATGGTGTAATGCAATAAACATAAATTATCCATTTGAAACATATTAGAATAATCATGCTAGTACAAAGTCTCTAAGATACACTTATGTATGTAATTTAAGGGGATTCATGCATGGTGAAACATACTATATCTTTACTTAAATTTGCATTCTTATTGAAATCTACTTAATATAAGTTCATGTAGATCTTTCCATGACTGCCACAAGGCATAGTTGGTCAAGGCATAAATTATAGTTATTTTTTTGTCTTATTGAGGCCTCGAGGATTATCCTCATATTTTCAGTCGATCCTAAAGAATAAGAGAAGATTTCCTCTCATATCAATTTTCCTACAACAACCTACTATTTGAATGAGTTATTTTTTATTATATAGATTCACTAAAACTAGGAACACTAAATTCTACAAACCTTTGAATAGAATGTCTTCTATGATTATGCATCAAGTAAAAATGTCCACTTCCAAAAGTATATTACAACTTAGAAATAAAGCATACCTTTGTGGTGAGAGATTTTTGAGTGTTTAATCATAAAAATCAAAATCTTCTCTAAACTCCAATAAATTATCCACATCTTGCCTGAGGTCCATAATTTTCTCACGATTTGCCTTTATGATTTGATCCTCTAATAACCCCAATATATACCATTTCTTGTTCTTCACTATATAGAATATCAATCGATTCATCAAATCATTTTGAAGTAGTGGATTTGTTAAGAAAAGTTCCACTTTCTCTTTGGCAATTGTAGTCCCTGATTTGTCTTTAATATCCTATAAAATGGATATTCTAGACAATGCTATACTAGTACCATCTATCTTCTCTTGCTTTAAAATTACTTTCAATTGTTTAAAAATTGGAGCATAATAGAAATTAAAATTCTTTTACAAAAATGGTTAGAGAAATTCCCATGCAATTCCTTTTAAAATAACACTAAAAAAATATATCTTACAATCATCAAAAATAAATACACTAGACATTCATGAACTATAATTATGACAAGTAAAGTTGCTAGGAAACCTAAATAATACAAATGATAAGTTTTACTAAATACTTTGTCCATCATCTGACATAAATAAGGTATAAGAAGAAATATCAATAAGCTTGTGGTAGAAATAAAATACCCTAATTAATCATTCCTCGTAAATGTGTTTGTCTCAACCATCCCAATATGCCACCATTGTATTCTTGAAAAGAAATATTATAAATTTATATCCCAAAATTAGCTAAGAAATAGCAAATTTATTTTACTCGTGATAGTAATTATGGATCTCCACATATTCAAATTTCCTAACCAAAATTAAGTTTTCTTTTAGGATAGAACAACGCTACTAATATAGGCAGTGACCTTTTTTTCTAAAGGTCATGGCTTCATCATGTTGGAATAATTACAATGATGTGCGTAGTTGTTGATCATAATTGGTGATTGTAGGTAGTGGGTTGGTAGGATTAGGGGATTTTGAGATAAAAGTGGTAGGGATGATGGGAGGATTGGTGGTAGGTACCAATCTAGTGAGAGAATTGGAGTGAGGAACCGATTTTGATGTTGAAAAAAGTTTCTTAATGATTTGTAAAGGTCTATCTTATGAGACTTATAGCCAAGGCCCTAGAATCTTGGAGTTTTCTTTTATTTGGATGGGTTCCAAGATGCCTTATTCATGAAGGCCTAATCTTTGCCATGATAGTTCATGTTTTGACAAACCTAACCAATAATTGGATACATATTGTTGTCAAAACAAGATGCAAATCCATTTTTACATGTATAGTTGTAGTTTCCTTAGTTAGGAGGAAACTAGATTGAATGAAGGTGAAGGATCTAAGGGGATAAGGTTATGATATGTGGATAGGTTAGACATAGATTGTTGGATCTTAGTAGGGATGCTTACATCTTGAGATGGTAGGAGACAATGAGAGGGATTAGTAGGGATGCTTTGAACTCGATAGGGTAAGGGATAAGTTTTAACATACTTTGGAACAAGCTCTTTATAGATTTATTTAGAGGAAATGAGAGACTGATGAAATTTGTGTTTGCAATTAGCATATGGATGGACTATTTGAGTTGAACACATGGATGAGGGACGAATCTTTGATGTTTATAGATAGGGTATTTGATGGGTGCAAAGCTTTTGATAGATTTAGTATCGATGACTACATAGTTAATGATACATGTGGATGCAATGGGATTAGCATTGTGGTAAGATTTCATGACGTTGTTTGCACTTTGTGGATTACGCTTCTTTGCAAATTGCCCCTGGAGAAAATCCTCAAGCGATGATTTGGTTCATTGGTACTTGGATTGGGGTGGCTTGGATTGTGAATCTTTTCAAAGATACAAGATTGGCATAATATGTGGAGATTATAAGGTGCTAATGTAAGGTGGGATTTGGGAGATGGATAAACAATGAGGGATCAGTTTAAAGAGGATTTTCCCTCTTTGAAGGTGGCATAAGGATGACCAATGGATGTGTATTTAGGATCAATTAAAGCTTGTGGTAAGCTTGCTTAAAGCGACATCATCTTGGTGAATCAATTCCAAATTATTCACCACCCAAAATGAACTTTCCATCCAATCTCACCATTCATATTATCATTCAAACCTCAATCATGAATCCATTTTTCTTGGATGAGGCCCCTCAATCTACAAATCCCTTATTTGATGGTAATGGTAGTCTTGTTGATCAAGACAAATATTACCCCTTTTGAATATACCCATGATGACAGGCATGGTCTTATATGTTCAAAGGGATCATATTTTTCTTGATCAACAAGACTACCAGCACCATCAAAGAAGGGATTTTGAGACTGAGGGGCCACGTCCAAAAAAAATGGATTCATGATTGAGGTTTGAATGACAAGATGAATGATGTGATTGGATGGAAAACTCATTTTGGGTGGTGAATAATTTGGAATTGATTCATCAAGCTCAAATTTGGGATATGTTTGAAAGCTTAGATTTTAAATGTTTGATTTGGTGTTTAATTGGTGCAATGGATTAGAATTGGATTGGATAAATAAATAATTTTCAGGACCTTGGTATGACTTGATTTGATTGATGTTTTCAACACTAAAACAAATTTCCTAAGCAAATTTGGTTTTGATTTGATTTTTTATTGCTAACTTAAGATTGGTTAAGGTCTTAGGCCATCTTTATTTTGGTCGTGATCATTTATTAAATTTTGTGATTAGGATTAAATTAGGTGATGATTGATTTGAGGATAGATGATAGACAACGATGCAATTAGGATGTGAATGGGAGAATTGATTAAGACTGACTAGAGTTTTAGATTGCACTTGATTTAACTTTGATTGCCTAAGATTTTGGATTAGAATGTGGGATTCAATTAAGATTTTGAAGATTAGCTTGGGATGAGAATTTGAAGCAAGGGATTGATTAAGATGGTTGGTTAATGTTGCTAAAAGTTGGGATTTTAATTAGATGATAAAAGGGGAGGCCTTAATCTTTGGAGATCCTTTGATTTGTAAAAGTTGCTATTAGATGTTTTAAGGTTGAAGGTTGAATTAGATTAGGATAGTGGATTATGTTTTAAGGATTAGATTTGGAGTGAGTTAATAAGGTAGTATGAAGATTTGGCTTTTGGATTAGGAAGTGATGAAGATCAAGAGTCAAGATGGCCTTAGGATGATTGAATGTGATTAATTTTCTTCACCTGCGATAGGCTAAGTTCTTAAGTGTACATTAAACATTGATTTGGACTTGAATTTAGCTTTGAGGTTCTTAAGTGTAGATTAAACATTGATTGGATTATAGATTGGTATGAAGGATCGGATCATGGATCAAATAGTGATAGGTTTGATTATGACTTTAAGGATTTGGATAATTGAAAGGATTAGGATTAGGATGGTTGTAACTAAGATGAGGAATTTGATGGTTTGGGTTAAGAAGAGGATGATGAAATCAACCTTTGGCTTAGATTTAAATTTGATCTTGATGGATTTAGACTCAAAGGTTGGATATTGATTTTAGATTGGGATGGACGATGTTAACTTGAACATATCAAAAGAAAAGATTTGATGTTTGATTGTTTTGGAAGTTTTGAAGGGGTAAATTTATAATTGTCAATGAGAAGGCATGTCAATCACATGGACATCCTAAAATTATTCAAGTGGATGTCTACAATGGATGGAATCCCACCTATATGTCTTGTCCAAGAATGATGTGTACCACTTATGTTGGGGCACTAACCACTTTTAATCACCCAAGATTACTCTTATAACACAAGGGGCTAGCATACATAGCATACACACTCATTTTTAGGGGCACGTGGTAACTTCCCAACACAATTCATGACCAATCTATCATGACCAAGTACAATTGAATGGTCTTAAACTAAACTTTGCAAGATGACTAAGGGTATCATCTACATACAACAACAATATATGATGCCTAAATCTTTGAACCAAAGATCATCTACAAGCATATGCTCATGGAAAAGTCCCATCCCACTTCACCTCAACTCCTTATGAAAAGGGGCCCAAAGTGTCCCTTATATACTTGTATTTGTTACTCGTAAATGCCCAAACTAATACCATTCAAAGATCCTTCCAAGGCCTTCTTTATAACTGAATTGAATTCCACCCGCTATATGACACTACAAAAAAAAACCATTTTGTTTATCTCAACTCAAATGGGGATGATAATAAATTGCAATATATTGACTTGCAATTGAAAGATATTAATCAATCAAGCATCAATAAAATAGTATGATCTACAACAAATATCCCTTGGAGTTGTAATGGCATTAATAATACTTTATGAATCGTCAGTGGTATTATGTGTGAATAATAAATACAATTGTAAAAGAAATAAACTAGGGATGGTTTAAATACAATATCAATTGTTTGCCATGGTCCACAAATGTTCCTTAGAAACAATCTATCATGATTCATGGCATGATTGCTAGCTGAGGAAAATATGCATTTATGTGAGTCCACGGAAGATGTAGTGTACGTATACCCCAATTAGAGCAATATATAGGGTATACCTGTGCTTCCCCAAATACCCCAATTAGAGCAATATATAGGGTATACCTGTGCTTCCCCAAGGCGATCTCATATAACAAATTGATGTCTTGTTGGTGACCATATATGGTTAGCTTTGGACTATCATTTATGTTTAAAAAGCTTTTATTGTACATGTGTTATCATTTAATAGAATATTTATAAGTATTTTAAATGGGCAAATAATCCCTAAATAGATACCTGTAACACTAGGTACTTGCCTCTTCCTGAGCCCAAAGGATAGTCATCTGGATTCTGAACCGAATTGAGGGCAGCCCCAACCAATAATAGCAGTCCAAATTTCAAATTAACAGTCATGATCAGACAAAACTTAAGCCAAGCAGACCACCACTTGACAAGCAGCAAAAGTATTTTGGTACTAAAGCTTTAGTACGTTTACAATTAACCATGCACATATTCAGCTAACATTATGTAAAAATACTCTATCGTACACAAAAATAATGATCAATCCCCTTTCTTAAATGCTAAGATGTCCTCAACATTTCTCAAAATTCACAAAATTGGGCCACAAAATTTAAAGCTAACCAGGATTCAAATTCCACACATTACAGTATCATCAAATCAAAAGATGTCAAGTCTAACGACCTAAATACAATTAAGCTTCCTGGTTTATCTCATGCTTGTACTGAAAGAACCTTGACTCAGAAAGCAGCTGATTTCTGATTACTTAGGTTCTAGTCCAAGTTAGAATTTGAATTTGAATTTTTGCACCAAGCGACAATTGACCTTAACCCTTAACCTGTGCAATGCCTCACAGCCATATTTGCTCTTTCTATCCATGATTTGTTACCAAGTCATAAAACAGACTGACTTTAAATTATGGCAAATTAGCTGCATTCAGCTACTCATGTCTTCAAGCAATAACATCAAACCCACCTTTGAAATTTAATACCACTAGAAAAATCTAGGCAGATATGTCAGTTACATTTTCACTTGTAAAAGGTATGGGGGTGGTTGGGGCAGGTAGACGACCAATACTATCAACCTTAAGCCGCAGCTTTGGTGGAGGGCGTGCAGGCCGTGGCAATAGCCGGCCCTTCTTTTCAAACCATTCTGGTTTCAATAAAGCCCGCAATCCAAGTCGGTTGTAATGTACCCTCCTAACACTTCCACCAGCAGATTCAACAGTCTCCTTTGCCCTTTGAGTCACTCGGCTTACCTGTTAAATAGTGCGATGTGTTACATAATGATTCTCAGATCATCTGTAGAAAGTCTGCTTCAAGTTTACATAGAACCACATCTTACCATCATATATGTTTTGGCGAAACTAGTACACAATATGATACACAACATGTAGAAAAATGAATACAAACAAGTTTGGTTTGGTAATGTGTATTACAGCAAAAATGAAAAATTACAACTTCAAAAAATGAAAATAAATAGCCACTGTTATTTTTAAGTACAGCCAAAAAGAATCAGTTAAGCAGCTTATAGCATGAATTCAAAATAACAATAAACTAACCATTGATGTTACATGTTTTACTGGCTTGAACTTAATGTTAAAGGGCAGTGATACCTCAATATGAATGGGCCAACGTATTTCCTCTGCCCCACGACCGAGCAGCCTTACACCATCTTCAACCTTTTTTCCTAAAGCTCCACAATCCTGGAGTAGCTTCATAATTAAAAAGGATCCAAGAAAAAGATGGACTTTGACACATTAAAAGTTTCCCAAGACTTCATGAATGATGCAGGATGAAGATTGACATAAACTGGTGTTTACTTCACCACTAGTTAGAAAATTACCCTGAGTGTTTTCATTGTAATCAATTCAGAAGAATCAATCCGACCAGCATTTATATATTTTGCAAGTTTCTTCAAGCTTATAGGCTGCATCAAACAAAAAAACATATGAGACCAGTTTACGCAAGTTCATAAGAAATTTACATTAGCCATAAATTAAATGTGTTTATATTAGTATCACATTTGTGTCAACATTCATGTATGATAGAAAAGTTTACTGCAATAGCTTTACCTAAATCTCCCCTAATGTTTGTCTGAAAATAAACTTTGTTTTCAAATCTACAGTAAAAATAAAAGCAAAAATTCTATTGAACATTCACAAGGTGAAACTAGAATTGCATCAAATGTAAAATAAGTTCAACTACCAGATGGTTTCGCTATATACAGAAATAAAAGAACTGTTTAAAGTTTAAACCTCAAATACCTCCCAAACAAATGAATTGTCCAAACAAATATGAGCTTGATCTTTGTTATATATACCCCCAAAGAAAAGGCCTCTGAAAGCTTCTCAGGCTGAAAATTTTTCAAGTTTTATATAGCATGCAAAATCATGGTAAAGCAAACTCAACCCTTCTTTCATCAAATATGATGCTACAGCTGCCTGATTTTGTCAAACATCACATTTCTAGATGATGGAACTGAAAGATCTTACATCTCAAGCCCAAATATCCAAATTGGAGACTTGAAGCTATTACAGCTACATTCTCCTTTTTGAGTTATCCTCCCAACAGCAGAATATGTCGAACTCTAAGCCTTCTATAGTTAGTTTTATAAAGAAAAAAGAAGAGAATGGTTATAAATTATAGGCCATTAAATGCAATCACAATTCCCTTCCCTTATCCAATTCCAGATAAGACTTATTTATTAGAAAAGGTTGCTAATGCAAAAGTTTTCTCTCAATTTGATTGCAAATCAGGTTTCTACCAGATCAGAGTGAAGAAAGAAGACCCATATAAGACTGCATTCAGCTGCCCTTTTGGACATTATGAATGGACAGTGATGCCTTCTGGTTTAATGAATGCTGCTTCTTATTTCCAAGAAAAGGATGGATAAAAAATTTTGTGGCTGTGAAGATTTCCTATGTGTATATATAGATGATGTTGAGACATGGACCAGCTAGAACTCGAACCTAGGACCTTCCATACGCTGCTGGACTGCTCTACCACTGAGCTACTGGCCCCTCTTGGACCAGTCCATCGTCGGTCCGGGTGTGGCTTATTTCAAACACCAACACCCCCCCTTAAGCCACACCTCTCGTGTGCTTGGGGCTCCTAGCCTGGACCTGGCTCTGATAGCATGTTGAGACATGGACCAGCTAGGACTCGAACCTAGGACCTTCCATACACTGCTGGAGTGCTCTACCACTGAGCTACTGGCCCCTCTTGGACCAGTCCATCGTCGGTCCGGGTGTGGCTTATTTCCAACACCAACATGATCATAGGGTGTGCTTGATTAACCACGGGCAATGATTCTCATCATTGTTGCCCTCCCAACCATAAACGATATACTATTATCGTCTCCCCCGAGCATTTCCAAAATATAATCTTTTAAGGAGCAAGGTCATTTCATTTCTTCATAGAATGGTTGACACCTTAGGAATTGTTGTGTTTCCTCATCTTCCAAAAGCAATGGAGCAACTACTTGTTGAAAGTGAGCCAAAGGAAATGATGGAATTTCTTGTCTTGGCGAATCAACTTATTTGCAAATTCAAGTGTGCAATGACTAGTATTCTGGAAGAAGTATTTCCATTTATTGTGAATCGGGTGTTTTCCATTTTTCCCAAGGATGGTATACCAACAGGACCTGGCAGCAATACTAAGGTTTGTATACATTGATTTACTTGCCCTAAAAATTAGGTTTCTTGTACCTACAAATTTGATATCATTTTTTTGCCAAAGATGCCTAGGGTTAGGGACCTGAGGAGAAATAATACCAATCAACCTATGCAAAGAGAGACAACATCAACATGGTATCAGAGCCAGGTCCAGGCTAGGAGCCCCAAGCACACGAGAGGTGTGGCTTAAGGGGGGGTGTTGGTGTTGGAAATAAGCCACACCCGGACCGACGATGGACTGGTCCAAGAGGAGCCAGTAGCTCAGTGGTAGAGCACTCCAGCAGCATATGGAAGGTCCTAGGTTCGAGTCCTAGCTGGTCCATGTCTCAACATGGTATCAAAGCCAGGTCCAGGCTAGGAGCCCCAAGCACACGAGAGGTGTGGCTTAAAGGGGGCTGTTGGTGTTGGAAATAAGCCACACCCGGACCGACGATGGACTGGTCCAAGAAGGGCCAATAGCTCAGTGGTAGAGCACTCCAACAGCATATGGAAGGTCCTAGGTTCAATTCCTAGCTGGTCCATGTCTCAACAGATGATATTCTTATTTTTAGTAAAGACTTTGATGAGCATAAGTGTCATCTAGAAATCTTTTATAAGCTAGTTTTAAATTCAGGGATTGTCTTGTCTCTCTCTAAAATTCAATGGTGCTCAAACTCTAGTAAATTTTTAGGAATGATTGTTAATGCTGGAAAACTTGAGGTTCAACCTCATTAAAAATAAGATCCTTGAATTCCAGCCTCCTCTTAATACTAAGGAACTGCAAGGATTTTTAGGAATGTTAAATTATGTCAATAATTTCTATCGAGGTGCAGGTTTTGACAGAGAACCATTACAACAATTTCTCACGAAGAAGAAACCACAATGGGGACCAAGCCATGATGAAGGAGTTAAGAAGATACAATAGAAGATCCAGAATCTACCTATATTTCATGTTCCGACAACTGACGACTTTATTTTGTATACAGATGCTTCAGAATATGCATGAGGTGGACACCTTTGTTTTGTTAAGGATGGAAAAGAATTTACTGCAAAATATGCTAGTGGTGTTTTCTCAATAGAAGTTAGAAAATGGATTTCTTTTGATAAAGAAATCTATGGGATCATTAAAAATTTGAAGAAATTTGCCCTAAAACTGATGCATTTAAAGAAATTCATGATCAGAACTGATTGCACCAGATTCCTAACATACAAAGAAAAAGACCATGGTAGAAAGGATGGTCCAAGGAAATATATTAGATGGCAAGAATATTTAAATCAATTCAACCATGAAGCCCAACATATCCCAGGGAAAGAAATGTTGTCGTTGATTATCTTAGCACGAAAATACCCGGAGTATTCATGCAAAATCCAGGTATTCCTTCTTCTAATCCAGGATTCTTAATTAATAAGGAATTTGATGTTTATTTCCGAACAATAAACCAGAGTGTCCAAAGAATCATTCTTGCATATCTGGATAGTCGTGAGCTGGAATTTGTATCTTTTTCCCACTGTTGATCTTAGAATCAGGTTTTATTTTGATCTCCATCTCTGGCATCTCCTTGTCCCAGAATTTCTGAGGATCTTCTAAGCAGACATCTTTAATAATAACAGCTTTTAATTCTGGTAGAGGTTCAACTGTCTGGATCCTGCTTATGGCTGTATATTTTTCAGATGCATATATAAGTCTTGGAGTACTTATTTTTTCACCATTCAAAGTAGACATGATACTCTTCTTGGTGCAACCATAAGGTGTATATCTGTCAATAAAATTTCCTCCTAATAGCACATCTATAGGCATCTGTGGCAAAGAAGTCACATTTAAATTTCTTTCCTTCCAATTCTACTACTTGTTGATGACTGTACTTGTCACAGCTGAATTCATTCCCTTGGACATCACAAGCAATGTATGCAGTTTTTTGAGTCAGTTGCTCCCAATTGTTAAGAACTTGTTCTTTACAAAGGATAGAGATGCTCCAGTATCAATCTAAGCATCATGCTGCTTGCCATTTATTATCACACTTATGTACTGAGAAAATTTTCCTGTAAGATGTACTCAATATTGTGGCTCTAATTGTGGCTTGGGTTTTGGTAGACAGACATAACCATTCGAACATTTGCAGGATCTTCTATAAATGGAGGGAATTGTTCAAGCACATAATAGAAACCCAACCAGCCATTTTGTTAAAATCATCTAATTTAGCTAATTCTTATTTTATCTTGCCTTAGCATAAAAGGTAGTATGACTTAAAAAGTAAGATTAATACGTAATCATTACAAAACATATATGTTCTGTAGTATATTGAAGAGCACACAGTTATACTGAGAGGGGGGGGGTGAATCAGTATAACAACAAATTTTTACCAATTTAAACTTTTTCAACTTCAATCACAAGTATATTACTTATCTTATTAACATATTCATTACATACCAACTCTTTAATATTCTTCTTTTAATTCATTATAAACAGATCTGAATATATATATAATATATATATATATAATCTTTTAATTCTTCACACACGCCACATATCTTACTCAAATATTTTCCTGTATTTCACACACAACTCACTCCACACCAGTTCTCCTTACACACATTCAAACTGAATTACAATAGTAATATATGTGTCATATTTCATCTCCAAACGGAAGGAACACAACTATTCATTAAACTCCCATGTGAGTAGTCATGTATTCTCTTGTTTAGATACCGATTAATAATTATTAGTTATAACTCCCATTAATCAAATCGGTGCCTAAAAATATTTGTTAGTCACATTTTGTTTATTCAAATGGGTGCTTACATAAATCAGTTCTTATTAATTGATATGAATACCGATAGTAATTCAAACCTTTTATAGAATAAGTCTTCGATAAACCAATGGTCCGAAACTTCGAAGGATATAGTCTTTGACATTATTAACACTGGCATTTATACTTTGAACTGATTGTATTCTGTTATTGCTTTTGTTATTTCTTCGAACTTATCTGTTTCCAAATCGTACCTCGTTAATAAACTGTGTTATCTTAATCATTAATTCTTACCTTTTTATGAATCGCTATTTTCTTAACACGATATATATATTTCTGAGTTTTGCATATCTTTGAATCTCCAGATTCCACCGAAACGACATAGTATAATATTGCTAAGGTATTGACTAATATGTTGAATTGATTTTATCAAATGGCATCCTTTGATTCTTTAATTTCTGTCTCTGTTGCTTCTTTAAGACATTTACACATCTGCTGTTTGTTTTCTAAATAACAAACCATTTCATTTGTCTAACTGAACAGTCACTGATTTTTATACAAATTAATTTTTTCTTATTCATTTTTGCTAATCTTCAATTTATATCATTCACTGTTTGCACAAGTATAATTCTTGCATCGAACATAATATTTATTTGGTTTCTATAGCTGCCATTATAGAATATTGATCATCGTATTTTCTTCATTACCGTCTCAATCATGAGCGTAGTAGTCAACTGTTTCATAAAGTTGACCATATCTGCTATTTACTGTTTGTATATTGAGATCGTTGCATTATGGAAAAACTACACAGTGAGAAAGCTGGAACAACATGCACTCGATATTGATCTTCTTATATTTGTAATGAAGTCGCTCCTTACTTTGATGAATAAAGTCACTGCCTTTCATAATCGCTACCATTCATAAACTGAAAATTGTCCTCTTGACTTAATACAGATCCATAAACAATACCCACCATAGCAGTTGTCTTAATTCGCCATTGCTTGTCTTAATCAAATCTTCAATATGCTGTCGCTGCTCAGTATGTTTGACATCGTTGCATTAGTTTCTCTTTACATGGCTTCAATCTGAGGCGACAGTCAGCAATTATTTGTCTTCAACACATTCCCACCTTATTATCATGAGTTTGCCATGTGTATTATGCAAGTCTTACACAGCTATGACTCCAGGCCACGTGTATGATGAATGGTGATCTCTCGATCATAGATGAAATCAATAATGCAGTCTTTATTGGGTTATTCACTAATACATGAAGTCGGCAATACTCAATAATTCTTTTTATGAGGTCGCTGTCATGTTTGGCCAGATATATGCAATGTTCAATATTATCGGACATCAATAGTAAGCCGCTACCTTGTCAATACTCAATCAGCAATGAGCACTTAATATATTGTGTATAGATATTCGCCTCCTCTTTATAATTCCAAAACTATAAGCATACTTATTCATTTTCTACTATTGTGTATCTTAGCCAATTCTCATATATCTCTTTCTTCTTACTTTGACATTGATAATAGCAAACTTAATCTTTTTTATCTTTGGCATCAAGGACAAAGTATTTGTATGTAACATCAATGACAACTTTCCTTTCTCACTTTTGACATCAATGACAATATTAAAATATTTCCAACATATATAACCTCAAAAATTTCAAACATTCACTCATTGGTGACCTCAATATACAATTTGAAACAGTATCTTCTAGAAAATCTATTTACATGATATTAAACCAAAAAAAAAAAAAATCTTGTGCTAATACTAACTCATTTCATTTCTTGCTGAACCTATAAGCATGTTTTTCAAACTTCTTGTAGCTATTTTTGTTGAACCATCTATTTGTTGATAATATGCAGAACTCTACTACAACTTGTGCCCAATGTATGTTAAAGGATTCTCCAAAAGTGAACCAAAACTTGAGTATCTCTATCTGATGCTATGATCTTTGAGAAACCACGCAATTTAACTTCTTTACAAAACAGATTTCCTATGCATGCAGCATCACTGATCTTGCATGAAATAAAATGTGTCCATTTTTTTAAATCTATCGACAACAACAAATAACAAATCATTACTTATTTTTATCCTTAGCAATCTATGAACAAAATACATAGTCAATTCTTCACAAAGTCCCTTAGGTACTTAATACACAAGTATTTGGTAAAAATTGGATGTATTTACTAATGATCTAAGCGATCATTAAATAGAGTTACAAGACACGATGTTTCTAATAAGAAACAATCGTCAGAATTAGAAAGAAACTAATTATACAAGATTTACAGCATATTGACCATTAAACAGAATAGAAACAAATATACTGAAGATATTATTCTAATACCCTCGCTTAATGGTCAATCTATCTATTACACCAAGCAGCCCCCTAAACTTAACAAACTTATCAGGAAGTAGGGACTTGGTGAGGAAATCTGCAGTCTAGTCCTCTATAGGAACATACTGCAAGTCCACGGATCCATCTTCAACCAGCTTGCAGATGAAGTGACAATGAAGCTCAACATGCTTGGTTCTCTCATGGAAGATTGGATTCTTTGCGAGTTTCAACACCCCTTGATTGTCACAGAAGAGGGGTGTAGGACCGGCTTGAGACAGTTGGATGTTTGAAAGCATCCGTCAAAGCCAAACTGCCTCACAAGCTGCTTTGACTGTTCCTCGATATTTAGCTTCCGTCGAGGAAAGAGCTACGGCCTGATGCTTCTTACTGGTCCAAGTGATAGCATCTATGCCAAAACTGAAGACATATCTGGATGTAGACTTTTTGTCATCAACAGAGCCTGCCCAATGTGAATCTGTGTAACCAATGAGTATGGGATCTTTGGTTCGTCCATAAAGGATACCAAAGTCTAAAGTGCCCTTGACATAGCGCAAGATCCGCCTCGCTGCAGCCCAGTGTTCTAATGTAGGAGTTGTCATGAAGCGGGATATGTAGCTGACTGCATAGCTCAAATCAGGTCTAGTGGAGGTGAGATATATTAAACTGCCCACTAGTTGCCTGAAATCGGATTCATTCTCAACTGAAGAACCAAATTTGGCCGACAACTTCAGGCCTCTCTCCATAGGTGTAGATGCAGGTTTGCAATCCTGCATTCTTAACCTGTCTAGCAGAGCCCTAGCATATTTGGACTAAGAAATGAAGATGCCATGAGACTGCTGCCAAACCTCAACACCTAGGCAGTAGTGCAGAAGCCCAAGCTCAGTCATGTCAAAAGACTGGCATAAATTCTGTTTGATTCCTTGAACCAAAGATGCTGAGCTGCCAGTGATGATCATATTATCAACATAAATAACCTAAATGATAATATCACTGCCAGTAGTCTTGACATACAGATTTGAATCAGAAGGACTCCTCTAGAAACCTTGACCTGTGAGGTACTTATAAATTTTATGTACCATGCCTGAGGAGATTGATTCAGGCCATGGAGTGCTTTCACCAGTTTGAGCACCTAGTGTTCTTTCCCGGCAACCTTGAATACTGAGTTGCCATGGCTAGGACTAATCTGATGGTGCTCATCAATGCCTTCACGCTGAGAGAAGCCTTTGGCAACAAGACGAGCCTTGTACTTATCTAAAATACCATCAGCCTTGTATTTTACCTTATAGACCCATTTGCACCCAATGGGTTTCTTTCCTGGAGGAAGATCTGACAGAACCCAAGTGTTATTTTCCAGCAAGCTCTGGTGCACAATTGCCATAGCTTGTTCCCACTCAGGTATCCCTTTCGCCTCTGTGTATGTGTGAGGTTCATACACACTGTGAATGTTGGCCATGAGAGCAAAATTGACATAATCAGGTTGCTTGCTCTTTTGCCAAGCAGTTCTACCATCGATGAGCTCAACATCATGAAGATCAGCAAGTGTCTTAGCCCACCATTTAGGCCGAAGAGTAGAAAAGCCAACATCAGATGCAAGAGGTGCAACAAGATCAGGTCCATCTAACAGAAGATCGGATGAATCTTGTAGAAAATCAGGTGGTGTAGTTGCATGTCGAGGTGATCCTGTAGGAGAAGTAACTGGTGAAGGTGCAGGAGTTGGAACAGTTGGAGCCCTCCCATCAGGTGGACCTAATGGAAGACGAACACCCAAGTCTGAAGCTTTCAAAGGCTGATCCTCTGAATCCACAACTGGAGGAGAGAGCTGAAATGGCCCTTGACCCTCATCAAAAACCACATCCCGACTGAAGATGACACGATGTGTCTCAATATCAACAAATCGGTAGTCTTTGTGATTATCACTGTAGCAGGTGTGCATGAGTTTATGACTCTTGGCATCCAACTTGGTGCATTTCGCATCGGGGATCCAAACAAAGGCAGTGGAGCCAAAAATCTTCAAGTGACTAATTTTGGGCTCGCGGCCTGACCAGGCCTCTTCTGGAGTCTTCTTCACAGCCACAGTAGGAGACCGATTAAGAAGATAGACTGCAATGTTAACTGCTTCAGCCCAAAATTTCTTCGGAACACTCTTGTGTTCTAGCATAGACCGAGCCATTTCGGTAATCGTGCGGTTTCTCCGCTCAACGACACCATTTTGCTGAGGGGTGTAAGGTGTAGTGAGTTGGCGCTTGATGCCATGTTGTTCACAGAAATGGGAGAAAGCAGAAGAACAGAATTCTCCCCCATTATCAGACCGAAGAGTTACAATATTATTACCAGACTCTTTTTCTACTAATGCTTTAAATTTTTGAAACACAGCAAAAACCTCTGATTTCTGATAAAGAAAATACACCCACATTTTCAACAAGAAGTAGAAAATACCTGGACCCAGTAACAGAAGGAGTAGCCATAGAACCATAAATATCATCATGGACCAGTTGTAGTACCTTAGAGGCTCTCCAAGAATTGCCATCCGAAAAGGGAGTCCGATGTTGTTTGCCAGCCTGACATGCTCCGCAAACTCCGAGGTGTTGGGTCTGGATCACTGGCAGTCTGATCACAAGATCTTCCCGAACAAGCTGAGAAAGATAGTGCACATTTAAGTGTCCATATTGTTGATACCGGAGTGTACTAACAGAGGAGCGCTTCGCTGCCATGGCAAGCTCCTGACAATCACCAGAGTCAACTAGGATGAAAAGACCATGATCCTCAAGACCCACAGCAACAGTTGTCTGAGTCTCTCGATCAATGATGCTACACTGATGTGAACTGAAGGTCACGTCAAGCCGAGGAGAATGTCTCAGAATTTGGCTAACACAGAGAAGGTTGAGTTCCATTCCTGGAACATAGTACACATCGAGGAAAATTAATTTCTTTCCTCCGGACTGAATCTGCACATTGCCCTTGCCGACAACAGTGTACTCTTCCCCTCCTCCGAAAATTACTGAATCTGAGTAAGGCTGAAAATCAATGAACCAATCTCGACGATGAGTGAAGTGGTGTGAGGCACCTGAATCTATATACCAAGCAGAGGATTTGACTTGGTTTGCGGGTCTTTTAGCCATGAAGGCACAAAACGCAGACTCGCTCTGCTCCGTGTGCTCTGCTACATTTGCTTTCGGCTGCGAACTACTTTGCTTAGCCTGTGCAATCAAGCGCTTACGACACTCAAGCTTCATGTGACCAAATTTATGGCAGTAATTGCACTGAACATTTTTCTTCTTCGAGCCTTCTGATGCAAAGCAGAGTTCTTCTGCTGAGAGGGCTGAGAAGGTTGAGATTTGCCTTTATCCTTCTGAAAGGATTTAGCTGCTAATGCTTGTTCTGAAGAGGATGAGATGGTACTACTACCGAACTACTGCTTCCACCAATCCTGCTGCAGAAGTTTAGCGCAGAGATCAGCGAACTTCAGATCAACACCAGTTGAGGTGATGTTGAGAGTTTCGACAAAATGCTCGTAGGACTTTGGTAAGCTCTTCAGAGTTATCACGACCATGTTCTCCTCCATTTTTCGACCGATGGCTTCCAAATGGTCACGGATTTCCTTGATCCGATTGAGATGATCCTGAAGGGATTTGCGCTCATCCATGACAATAGAGAAGAGCATATTTTCAGAAAGAAGGCTTTGCTCTTATCAGACGACTCATTTCAACGTCTTGAGATGCTCACATATCTTGGCAGCTGTGTTGCTGGAAGGTATCTAAGGAAGCTAATCGTCAGTCACTGAGAGCTTGATGAGCATGACTACTTCACGATTTTGTTCATCAAACTTTGTTTGGTCAGGACTTGCTGCAGAGGGACGAGTGACCTTTCCTTTCCAAGAACCAACTGATCAATAACGTGATACTCAAAAATGGTGAGCATCCGCTGTTTCCAGGTGTTGTAATTTCTGCCATTGAATTTCTAACTGCCCTCGAGCAAAATATTTGTCAAAGATGCCATTGCTGAAAACTGAGGTCAAAGCTGGTTGATTGGATGATGGCACGAATATTGAGGCAAAAAATGCATGAAATAGCGTAAATGTGACGCGTGCAAGAAAATGAAGGCAAAAGACTAGCACTGATTTCGAGGTGAATTGAAGAAATTTTCTGGCACGGATCCCAATGTACGTATTTCTAGAGGACCAAAAAAAATCTGATAGGTACCTAGATGAGTTTTCAAAAAACCCAGAAAAACCCCAAGTCATTGATTTTGGAGAATTATTTTTTGAAAAAAAAACCAGCCAGATCATGAAGTGGAATGAGTCGCAATTTTGACAGATTGCATGCCGAAACCCACAAAAAATCATTCACAAACGCGGGTTGCAGACGGAAAATGGTCGTCGCTAAAATAAAATCGCGTCACAGAGCTGAAACGAAGGTTGTAGACCGACTCAGGCGTGAGAAAAAGATGTCGTAGGTTTGTGAAAATTGCGGAATGAGCCAGAAAAATAGAATTGCATGAGAATAACACGCACAGAAGAAAGCAAGTCGAGCACGGAGGTTGGACACACGAAGAGCTTGAGGTCGTGCGGGCTTAGACGGAATGCAGCACAATACAGACACAAAATGAAATCGCGTAGGCCGAAGAATCAAAAACAAATCGTGCCACCCTAGCTGCCCAAAAGCACAAAAATTTCACGGCTCAGACATACAACCTGCAACAAACATCACGTAGGCAAAAACGAGCACGAGCAGAACATGCACGGGAAAAATTGCATGGCTCACGCACAGACAGAAAAACATAAGCAAAAAATCGCGATTTTGCACAGAGGTAGTCACAATTTTTACAGACCACAAGCCAAAAGAGGCACGAATGTCGCATGGGAAGGGATGGTGTCATGAACAGACCCTTGAGCCACGACAACACACACAGGCACAAAAAAAATTAACGGAAAACCCTAGGCGGGTTTTTAGAAAACTGAAAAATTGATTCAAAAAGATTTTGAAAAAATCTTTTCGAAAAAATTTTAATGCCTAAGCTCTGATACCATAATACACAAGTATTTGGTAAAAACTGGATGTATTTACTAATGATCAAAGTGATCATTAAATAGAGTTACAAGACATGATGTTTCTAACAAGAAACGATCGTCAGAATTAGAAAGAAACTAATTATACAAGATTTACAATATATTGACCATTAAACATAATAGAAACAAATATACTGAAGATATTATTCTAATAGTACTAATACCTCGTTTGTATGATCCTATATGCTGGCAAATTATGCACCTCTCCACATGTTTCTTAACATATTTGCATATAAAAGCCAAAAATAACTTTCTCCTAGAAATGTTCACACTTTATCACATCCAAACCGACCACCTAGTCCACCACTATGAAACTCTTTGATTAATGTCATCCTCATTATTGTCTAAAAAATGCACAGTTGTTGTTTCTTAAACAAAATCCCTTTCGGATGAAATAATACAAGTTCTAAAAAACAAATCGTTCCTTGCAAGCCTTCCAAGCTTCTACAAAAGCTTAATCATCTACACACATTTCCTCATGCCTCACAGTAATCATCTACACGCATTTCCTCATGCCTCACAGTCCTTTTACAACTCTGTTGTTGATGTGTTTTTTATGACACCTTCAAACACAAAATAAAATACTAAGTATCTTATCCCCTCCTGAACAAAATCCTCCCAAGTGCTAAACTGCATGATCAAATAGGATAATTCCAAGGTTTAGAATGTCAGGGCTTGACGTGTGGATAAGCTCAATGGTTGATGTGATATGCTGGAATCACAAGGGGACTTATGTTGATACTTGAATGTTTGCTTGAATGCTACTGGAATGTGGAAATTACATTACTTAAAAAAAATTTAAGAAGGATGAGGGTTTAAAAAGCTAGTCTAATTGTAGGAATGCAAGAGACTATGGATGACTTAGTGAAATTCAATTAGACTTTGCTTTGCCATGCAAAGTAACAACTCCACAAAGTTTAGTACAATCTTCTAAGAAGAGCAAATGATGTTCAAATTACTACCTGTTACCTATGTTTTGCCTTCCATGTCAAAAATGTTCACTTGTCAAAAAGAGCCTATAGTTTAGAGGGAAAGAATTTTATGATTATTAATAAGGTCTATGTTTTATTCAAATTTATCTTAAAAAGCAATAAAAAATCCCTATATTTCTGGTAAAGAGCTCTCAAAAGGTCAAGCCAAATAAAATAATCCATGTATTGGAGGGAAGTTGAATTCAAAGTAAAGCAGGGTTTCAACGTGGCATTTAGTGAAAAAATAGCAATGAAAGGTCTACCTCCCACACCAAAAATTGCATGGAGCTTAACTCCACATTGCATTTCAAAGAGAAAGGCCATTTCTGAGTCTTACGTGGAGTTAGGAGAGTTTTCAGGCTGTTTTTACTTTATTTCCTATCTTCAAGAGCAGCATGCACATTATTCATGGCCAACATATTTTATCAGATCTTCAACAAGTGCTTGAGGAGCATGTATGTGCATATATCATGTGTATACTTTCAGTTCACTTGTGAAGAAGGAGCTCATTCAATTGTGTTATCTCAGAGTTTGAACACGATACAAGAAGAGAATGATAGTGAAAAGCACATGAGTAAGACTTCATTGGACCCAGAGCAGCTCGAACACACCATCCTTCAAAGAGATAAGTCTACCTCTCTTAGTTTGAAACCTCTTGTTACATTTTAAGAGAGAAAGATAGTTTTGTGTGTGCACGAGAGTTAGGGTCTTGATAGGTTTTTCTAGGGTTTATATCAAGCCATGAATGATTGAAATCATCAATAAACAAAAGAATAGCAGTTTTTAGTAATGATGAAAGAGCAGAGATAAAAGGAAAAGCCCTATCAGAACACCATATAGGGACTAATGCACTCAAAGGCACAATGGTGAAGAGATTCATTCATGAGAGATCAAATGGCAGATTGATTTAATAGAGCCTACACAAAGATGACTGTGTAATGTCATTAAGAAGGTATGAGCAGCATATATATGAAGTTCCCATGCTTGAAAACCAATATGAGCAAAATGCTTCAAATAATGACAACTCAATGGTTTAGCCACAAGTCAATACGAAATGATAATCCAAGATAGGGCAGCGTGATCATGAGGACAGCAAGAGAGCACAATGATTACCAGTCTATGTCCAAGACTTCAGAGACAAATGGCAGTCAACAGGGACAGCTCTCAAAGTGTCAAAGGCACTATGAAAATGCATCAAAAGGCACTGTTCCAGCATCCCAGATTCACAAAAATAGAGGGCATCGGAAAGAAAACAGTGAAATAGCAACCTTCTTAACAGTCACAATCACCTGAACCACTGCTGTCAGAATAGCAGCAAACCAGGAACCTTTGAAGGACCTGTTAGTTTTGAAGAGCTGCATGAAGATCTCATGATCAATCACCAAAGACAGACCAAATGAAATGAAAATAAGAGAGCAGTGAACAGACTACTGAAACAAAGTTTCATGGCCAAACTTCATGAGGTCACAGGTAAGATGCATAGAATTTGGTCAATTGAGCAGCAATGAGAAGAATAATGATCAAAAGCATGATAAGAACAGCACAAATGCAGTCCTCTGACAAAGTGTGACACAGAGTAAAGGTATATGCACAATTCCAAGGGATATCAAACATCACAGAGCAAGCAAAGGACAAAGAGCTCAAGTCTGCAAAGACGTTGGATGTCAATGCATCTCAATTCATAGGAGAGCATTTCAAAAGGAAATTGACAGTCGTCATAAATAAAGATAGCAGATTATGTGTTTTCAGATATATTGTAGATGATATCAAATGCAAAGCAGCCATGCATTAGCTAGAGAGTTTGTAAGAGCCTTTGGTTATGAAAGAGCGAGCTTGTTGGTTTAGGTAAGGCAATGGGAGAAGTCAACAACATTGAACAAGACCAATGTCAAGCTTGAAACACAAATCAGTGACAGTAAGTTTGATGGCAGTATCCTCATTGGTGACAGAAATAAATGCTAAAGTTTCAAAGAGGGAAAAACACAGTGATAGGTTACTGTCAAAAGACAAAAGATCTTTGAGCTCTTTGAAAGTATCAAAGAAGGAATACGGTAATCAAGCAAAGCAAAATACAGAGCAAAAATGATACAATGGCAATGTCTTCCTCCTTTGTTATAATACCATTACTCACCATAGAGTGTGGAGGTCAGTCTTATACTATTAGAAGACTCACAAATCAAAAACAAGTTTGTAACAGCAAGGACAATGCCAGATCCTTAGGACAGTAAAATACAATGAAATATCTTGAAGAATGAATAAGGGTTCGATCACAAAAATCACAGGATTTAATGACCTCATAAGCCTGCAATTTAGTTGAAAGAAAACTTCATACATGAACGAAGTTAAAGACATAAAAGGAAATGAATGGAGTATTAAGAACAGTCAAGGAATCATTTGCAGTCATAAGCCTCCAAGTCAAACAAAAATAAGAATGCAAATCAATCATTGTCAAAAAGAGCAGTCCATTATAGAAGCTCAAAAGACAAATCAGAGGTCTGCACTGTCAAAAAGTAAAGCCACTCCCTTCTTGTTTTATGAGGTTATGAGCAGTGATATAGCAGTAAAAAAACAGTGAAGAACCAAATATTGTAACAGTGATATTATGAACTTTTCTTGGCAGAGAAAATGTCTTTCACTATTGAGGAACAGTGTTCAATGACGACATAAAACAATGATCAAGGACCTGATCACAGAGGTTAGAGAATATTCATCTCAGTATCTGATGACTCGCAATGGTTATGACAGTAGTTTGACAGAGCATTTATGAAAAGAGACAGGAAATAACAGCAAGGGAAGTGGTATTTTCATAGACAATAATGTTTTGTGACAGTCTAAGAGCAAAAGCATCCATGCAATCAAGGCACAAAAGACAGTCCTCATGGCACCTTTACCAGCAGTCACTAAAACATAGGTATCTTCCAGCTCATAGAGCATCCAAGATTCATTAAAACGGTAAAGAGCAGAGTTTGACAGTTCAAAGGAATAAAGAAATACTGACAGTCATATTAATGAAGGGATGAAGATTTCAGCTCAGAAACAGTTAAAAAGTGCATGAAATGTCCCAAAAGCAAGAGGATTGTAAAGACAGAGTATTAAACTTTTCTAAGCCGTCACAATCTCAATGCAAATCACAAGAGCAGTTCAAGAGTCACTTAAGGTGAGCTACACAGCCAAGAGGTGGAGTCTACAATGCAACAATCAGTTAAGGCCTGAAAAGGAGCAATTTTTTAGCAAATGAAGCAGTTAGACTTCAGTTAGAGACCCCACATAGCTGGCACATGAGTTGAGAGGAGTCTTAAACCTGTTATCTGAAAAATAAATTGAATAAATGATTCAATAGTCAGATGATTACATTGAACGATATACACACGTATATATAGAGGTTACAAGACGATGTTCTATAATTAGAACATAACATTAAAGTAAAAAACTAAAGAGCTAAACACTAAATTAAGCATGAAAGCTAAATTAAGTGTGAAAGCTAAATTAAGCTTAAAAGCTAAATTAAGCTTAAAAGCTAATTACATAATAACAAGCTAACTTAACAAGTTAAATAAGTCGACAACTTAAAATAGAAGATGACCACTAAAAATAGAAGATGACAATCATAGAAGATATTAATATTATTTTAACACCCTCCCTAATGGTTATCGTACTCAATACCCTACAGAAAACACTGCAGGTGTTATGATCACAGATACAAAGAACACTCTGCTGCTACGAAAACCCTCCCAGGATCTACAGAATGTAAATGACCAAGAGTACCAAAAGCCATCCAAGCGAATGTAGCCTTCACACGCAAATTAGAGAACTGGCACTTTCGAATTACTGAAGCCTGAAACAATGATTTTGAGGAAAAAATCAGCAAACCCTTTTGTAGAAGAGTACCAACTCCAAAACTGACTGCAAGATACTACGGTTGCAAATGTTCGCCCTGGCAGGTGCGACCCAAACTGACTGCAACAAAGCTCGATTTTTTAGGAGAAAAATCAATCAAAACAAGAGAACTTCGCAAATCACAAATCCCACGCGAACTTCGCGTATTACAGATGATTTTTGAGGAAAAAATCGTAAAAACCAACAAACAATTTTTGAAGAAAAAATCGTGAAAACCTAGAAATCCCACGCAAGCTTTGCGGATGACAGATAATAATTTTTAAGGAAAAAATTCTAAACCTTGAAATAGGAACCCTCGAAAAGAGAATTTACGATTTTGAGGAGAAAATCAAAAAACCAAGAAATTTGAGGTTACAAATCATCGTTTTTGTGGAAAAAAAAGGTAAAACCCAGATAACTGAAACCTTGCGTGAATATCGCGGATTACAGATGAGATAATTTTTAGGGGAAAATTATAAACCCTGCGAACAATTTTTGAGGGAAAAATCGTGAAAACCCTCCCATGATTTTTTGTGGAAAATATCAGAAAATCGACAGACAATTTTTCAAGAAAAATCGTGAAAACCCTGGGACCTATAAGATGAAGCCTGGCCTAAATCAATCTGATAAAGGTAACGATATTCAAATATCGTGAACATGCGTTGTTTCCAAGTGTTGTAGTTGAGGCCACTGAACTTCTGACTGTGTTCCGACATGATGTTGGTCAAAGATGCCATCACGGAAATCGAGGTTGAATGAGGTCAACCGAGTGAAAGCAAGAGAAAGCAAGAGACAGAAGAATCTGATTTTTAAAAAATCGGAATAGAAGCAGCTGCTGAAAAAACTGAAACCCTATAGGAGAATTCTGGCACAAATTCCAAGGCACGAATTTCGAGGTTTGGAAGAAACCCAAAAATTAAAATTTTCTGCACACTTAAAACAGCATAAATGGTGCCCAAAAAAACAACAAAAATCCCAACGCCCCATAGAAATAGCAAAAATTGTGAACTGTTTTTAAATTCCAAGGCAAATTTGCTGGCACAAAATTCAAGGTGCGGAAAACGAGGCACCCAGAAAAATCCGAGACCAACCCCAAAAAGCTCTCGAAAAACCCACCAAGAATCTGAAAACAGAATGCAGATCTAACCCAGTTGAGGTCTCAAAAAATCCACCAAGAATCTGCAACCAAAATAAAATTTTGACTTGAACTGAAGGGTCAAAACCCTAATCGAAAATTGCAAAAACCCTAGGAAAATTGTCAACCTGCAAAAAAAAAATCTGCCCAGGAAGAGAAATCTACTCTTTTTTTTAAAAAAAAACTGTTTTAAAAAAATCTCTTCAATAAAAACTTGGAAAAATTTTAATAACAAAAAATTTCAAAATTTTTAATTTCCATGCTCTGATACCATGAAAAATATTCGAAACCCTCAAAAAGCTTTCAAAAAAGCAAAATTGTAAATTAAAAAAAATCTGGAAAATATTCCAGAAAGAAGGCCATGATTTTTTATTAAAAAATTCGCCAAACTTTAAAGAATCCCATTGACCCACTCTGATACCATGAAAAATAAATTGAATGAATGATTCAATAGTCGGATGATTACATTGAACGATATACACACGTATATATAGAGGTTACAAGACGATGTTTTATAATTAGAACATAACATTAAAGTAAAAAACTAAACAGCTAAACACTAAATTAAGCGTGAAAGCTAAATTAAATGTGAAAGCTAAATTAAGCTTAAAAGCTAAATTAAGCTTAAAAGCTAATTACTTAATAAAAAGCTAACTTAACAAGCTAAATAAGTCGACAACTTAAAATAGAAGATGACCACTAAAAATAGAAGATGACCATTATAGAAGATATTAATATTATTTTAACATTATCAATTAGTTATCATCAATTTTGAGTGCCTTTTTACATGCTTCTACACCAAATTTGACCCAAGAAGAATCATCCATGCAAGGTGATGGAGATTTCAAGAAAGAAGACCAAATTGGCATCACCTGTTCGAGTTGAGTTCGAGGACAACATGCTGATCAGAACAGTTCACCTCAGTTACTTCTTTCAGTCAAGAAGAAGCTCCTCTCTTCTATAAAGTCTTCTCTTCTCTTTTCTTTAGTCAGTTCTTGCTTTTCTTTTGGCATGTATTGTAGCTTTTAAAGCTCTTTCAGGCTTAAGAGCAGCTTGTAACTCAGAAATTTTCAGTTTTTCAGAGCATTTTTTCAAATTGTATCAGTGATTCCTTTCAGATTGAATAAAAACAGCAAGTTGTCCTTCTGAATCATCTTGCTCTTTGTTGTGATTGAATGAATTAAAGCTTTCAAGCAATGTGGAGTAAGAGAATGTATGCTCAGTACAGGTTATATGTTGTGCATAACTATTATATCAGTATTTTGGAGTTGTGATAGTCTCCTTCACAAATTATTAGAAACAATGCCTCCATAAAAAATTGCTTATGTGCTACATACTTTAGGTTCAGTTGTGAAGATCAGAGCTTTTGATGAATCAGATTGCGAATCAAGTTATCTTTTTCAGATCTAATTTTAGGTGCATCACCTCCTGATAGTTATAGTTTTCAGTTTAAGCAATCTTTTTATCCCTAGTCCCATCAAGTTTAATTCAGTTTCAGGAGGTATCATAAAGGAGCCAACCCATAATCTGGAGATTCACCTTCATTATGAGCAACCCAAAAGCTCGAAGGTGTTTCCATGTTTCACAGGATTGCTGAGCTCCCAGCTTAGCATCAGAGCACAATCCTTCGTGACAACACTACCAACGGCATAGACACCATCGATGCAATCCATATCAATGAAGAAGTAGCAATTGAAGTTAAGCTTGGCTAAATGAGTTCAATTGACTACCCAAGATACTTCACAATCAATGAAATACTAGTAGTGTGAACATAAGAATTTCAACATTCATCAACAATGATATCTTCCATTCATCTAACCAACTTTAAAGCAAATGAGAAGTAGAGACCATGCACCATGTTGAATTAACATAAAGAATTCACCATAACTTCAATGAAAACAAAATGTCTCTTACAACGAGATCTTGTCAACAATCTTTGCCTTCTCCTCCTACTCTAACTTTTATTCTTGCTACTTGCTATCTAATGTCTATTGATCAACTATCAACTACTAACTATTAACCTTTATAATATCTGAGCCTTACATAGTGCTCTTAATACAATGGCTCAAATTGATTCACAAATCGATGGATGAGATTTACAACGTAAAAACCTAATTAGGGTTTGTTACAACAAACTACATTTTTGCTAATGAGATAATTACAGTATTTGGACACATGTCTATCTTTGAATGTGAACCAATGAAATATGAGGTTAGGTATCTTTGAATGTGAACCAATGAAATATGAGGTTAGGTATCTTTGAATTTTGTGCCTCCTTTGAATAAACAAGTACGGGAGCCTTTCTCATGGAAAGGATCATAGTTGGACTACTCGCGGCTCAGCTCGACTCACCAAGCCCCTGGGAAAAAAACTAGGCAAAAACTCGAGAAAAACTCGAGAAAACTCGACAACTTAAAAACACGCTTAAAATTAATAAAAAATGCATTTTTTTTGCAAAATTTAATGAGAAGATGCATCTAATGAGTCAATAAATGATAACACAAAAGAAACAAGCTGATTCTAGATATATTTAAATGCAAAGTGTCTACAAAATCGCATCCTCATGAGGAATGCTGATGGCTGGAAGCCTGGGAGCAAAATAGTAAATAGTTTTTGTAAAACCAAAAGTAAATACATCATTAAAAAATACAATTAAAACTTCCTCTTCCCAGCTCTAGCAAAAACTAGGGGAGAGGTAAAACTAGAGGGTCTAGTCTTAGAAGTCTGCAATGGGCGTAATTGTGCCTCCTCACTCGGTATGGCTGGCTCATCCTCCATCCTAGATGAAGCTATGTCTCCACCTGCTTGTGGCACTGGCAATGACTCCTCATCCTCATCCTCTTCCTCCTCAATCTCATCCAGCATGAAACCAAATCCACCCCCCTCCTCCTCCATAGCATGCCTCTCCAAATCAATCATGTCATCCTCGAAAAACAATGGAGGTTGTTCCTGTGATGTCCAATCACTATAAGGATCTATATCATCCAAGTCAAGTGGACCACCTGCTACTTCCTCCACCTTCCTTACGTGCAATCGAAGATTATATTGCACAAAGACAAGTTCATTGAGGCGTTTTTGAGCTAACTTACTCCTCTTCTTCGTGTCGATGGCTTCAAACAAGCTCTAATTGCGCTCACAACTGGATGAACTACAAGGTTGACATAAGATTTTGAGGACAATTTTTTTGAGATTTGGAGTATTTCCACCCCAACTTTGCCACCAAAATTAGGTTGCGAGTAGAACCCCTCGCCGAGGTCTAATGGTGAGAAAAAGAGGGGTAGAGAGATAGGTCTAGATCTTGGGGGAGAGAGGAGAGAGTGAGATGGAGTGTGGTAGAGAGGGGGATAGAGGAAGAGTGATAGGGAGATAGATAGGTCTAAAATTCGAGGCAGATAAAGTGAGTGAGATAGAGAGAGCGAGAGAATGTTGATAGGAGCATAATGATTACTGAAATTTGACTAAGTCTGAAAAATTAAAAGATCTTCTAAAACCTAGTATTTGGATTATAACTCCTAGAGATCTAAAACCACTCTCAAACATCCAGCCAATATATACATGAAATATAACTTAAAGACTTATAATTAAATGTTATATTTCATGTATAGATTTTAATGAAGAGAATGAAACTTACCTGAAAAAACAAAAATAGATAATTTTTTGACATGTTTGGGTCTCTTTTTTTAGTCTAGCCGAGTTTTTTATAGAAACTCGGCGAGTTATTGCAAAAAACTCAGCGAGTTTTTGTTGCGAGTTAAAAGTGGTAAAAACTCGCAGAGCTCAAAAACTCAGCGAGTTTTTAAAACTCGCTGAGTACTCTGTGAGTGTTCCATCTATGGAAAGGATTAAAGAAGGATGTGATGCAGCATGTAAAGGAATGTAAGGAATGTCAACTAAACAAAGCTGAGCATATTTTTCCAGCAGGGTTATTGCAGCCTCTACCTATTCCCAACCAAAAATGGGAAAGCATATCTATGGATTTTATTACGGGTTTGCCCAAGGCCCAAGGAAAGGATTGCTTGTATGTGGTGGTTGATAGACTTACCAAGTATGCACACTTCTATGCTATATCATCAGACTTTCAGGCGCCTCAGGTGGTTGATCTTTTCTTTAGGGAGGTCTTTAGACTACATGGGTTGCTGAAAACAATTGTGACTGACAGGGACAGCAGATTTCTCATCTTGTTTTGGCAAGAGTTATTTCGTTTGACAAATACAAAATTGACACCTAATACCAGCTATCATCCACAAACAGATGGACAAACAGAGATAGTGAACAAATGGATTGAAGGTTATCTACGGAACTATGTAACAGATCCACAAACATCTTAGGTCAGATGGCTACATCTTGGGGAATACTGCTACAATACAACTTATCATATGTCGATTGGGATGTCCCCCTTTAAAGCATTGTACGGCTATGATGCAACTTCCTTTGTGGATCTGATTCTCACTAGAAGTAGAGCACCTAGTGCTAAGGATTTTATTCAGCAAAGCAACAATATTCTAGAAGCCCTCAAAGAGAACTTGCGAGAAGCACAAAGACAACAAAAATTGTATGCACATAAACATCAAACAGAAAGAGCCTTTGAAGAAGGTAATATGGTGTTTCTAAGGTTACAGTCTTTTAGACAATCGTCTATGAAGGGAAACGAAAAAGAGAAATTAAAACCACACTTTTATGGTCCTTATCAGGTGATTAAAAAGGTGGAACAGGTTGCTTATGAGTTGGAATTACCACGCAACAGCAAGATTCAAAATACATTCCATGTGGCATGCTTAAAAGAAGCCCTCAGACAACAGATCAACCCGTCCATGGAGCTTCCCCCGCTGGACTATGAAGGAAAATTGATCCTTGAACCTGAATCTGTTCTGGATGTGAGGGAGAAGAGATTACGTAACAAAGCTATTCCAAAATACTTGATCAAGTGGAAGAGACTACCACCGGAAGATGCAACCTGGGAACGAATTGAAATTTTCGAACACCCCAACCTGAAATTGTTTGAGGTCAAGCAATTAGGGGACGGGAGTACTATGATGAACCCATGAAATGGGACCACCTGTCTTGGACGGCACTGCTAGCTGTCACCTACGCACTCCTGTCTTTTTGTGGAAAAATCAGCTTTTGTTTTTTGTCTTCTAGTGACAACCAAGACTTTTGAAGGGAAACCCAAATCAGCTTTTGTTTTTTTGTCTTTAGTGACAATCAAGACTTTTGAAGGAAAATCAGATTTTGCTTTTTGTCTTCTAGTGACAACCAACTTCTTGAAAGGGGCCAAATCAGCTTTTGTTTTTTTGTCTTTAGTGACAATCAAGACTTTTGAAGGAAAATCAGATTTTGCTTTTTGTCTTCTAGTGACAACCAACTTCTTGAAAGGGGCCAAATCAGCTTTTGTTTTTTTGTCTTTAGTGACAATCAAGACTTTTGAAGGAAAATCAGATTTTGCTTTTTGTCTTCTAGTGACAATCAAGACTTTTGAAGGAAAATCAGATTTTGCTTTTTGTCTTCTAGTGACAACCAACTTCTTGAAAGGGGCCAAATCAGATTTGTTTTGTCTTCTAATGGCAAACCGCCCTAGGGCTTCTTTTTAGAGGCAGTTCCCTAAACCGCCCCAAGAGAGTTTATATTGAGGACTCTGGTTTCTTTTTTGGCATGATGAATATTTTGTGGTCATTGGGCATGTTGGATCTTGGGACAAAACCCCCAAGAGATCACCTCTACGGTGTGCTGTCATTGGCATCAACAAGGCAAGAAGGATGGCTGGAGGAAGGAAGAAAGGCCATAGAGCAGGCCCTAGCTACAGCAAGTTTGAATCAGTTTGTTTCTTACTAGCAGTACCGCTCTAAGGCATAGAACTCTATATTGAGTTCTGTGAAATCTGTAACTTTAAATTGCTGCTGTTAAGAGATTCAATTCAGTTTTATGTACAAATTGATTCCTGAAATTGTATCTTCTAGGTGAAACTTGTTATTGATATGCTGAATCGGTATAAGCACTATTCACTATGAATGATCTATAAGCAATTTGGAGTTCCTTGTAGTGAATGTTTCTTTTCCCAAATCTATATTGTGCAATCAGCTTGTTTTTTTGAATTTAATAGTTAAGTTACAAAAAAAAGATTTAGATCATACAGACCTTAAGGTCTTTACAGTTTTGATGGGTTAGGTGAAATCAGGAGTCCTTCTTTCAGGAAAAGGGTTATGAAGTTAGAATTGATAACAACAGTGAGATCATGTGCTGTCATGATTGACTGTAGTTGTGATAATCTCATTTTTCAATTGTTTTATCATTTCCTTTTTGCCATCAGTAAAGATCATGTCAAATCTATTCACGACTACATGAGAGCCACTATGATTACAATCATTGATGAATGTGATGTAATTTTTGAGCCCCTCATTGATTTCATATTGGCTATTTATAAACAGGAAATGGTTATATCTACTGCTGCTTATAAGCTGGTCAGCAGCGTAATCAATCAATGTGATAAATTAAAACATTTCTTGGTAAAAGAGAAAGATGAAGGGAAGTATCCAATTAGTAGGAATGAATTGAGGAAACAAAATCTTTGTTTTTCATGTAAAGGTCCTTGGGAGCTCAATCACAAATGCATAGATGAAAAAATGGCTAGAGAGGATGGAACAAGCAAGAAAGAGAACGAAGAACAAATTGCTTCAAGTGAGAATTAATCAAAATTCTTTGTTGGTGATCTTGAGATTAACCTAGATAGAGATTGTGAAGATGATGATCCAATTCAGGGAGGAGGCATGATAGACATCCAAGATGTCTCCAATGAAGTTCATGTATGTATGATGGGGAATTATCTGAAAATGACGATGCAATAGCAGCCACTTTGGTGGTGCAAATTGACAATGCGAGAGGTATAGAAGTTGAACAAGTTGATGGATGGATTGAAGAGCTTCATAAGAAAATCCCTTGCAGCTCTTTGTCATCAATTGAAGAAGATTCATTTGTCACTCTCCTACCTTAAATCACTTGGGAAGAAAACGAGTCAATTCAAAAAATGGTGCTGTTTGATGATTCCAAAGAAAGCAAAGAGGAGAAGGCCAAAATTCTGATTTGGGACAGCAGCAGTTTACTTCTCATTCTCATGAGTTTGCAGCTTTTACTCATGGAATGACAAATGAAGAAAAGTCTACAAGTGCTAGCACTCAAAGTGCAAGTGTTGAGAATGAAGTTCCCAATGAAGAGGTGCTTGTAAAAGTTGAAGGCATGACACAATTGCATGACAGCAGTGCTGATTGTTATAACCGCAGTGATATATCTCTTTGTCCTCAAGGTAATGCAGCCCATAATCATGGGGAAGACAATGTTATGGAGTCACCTAATGTTGGCATTCAAGTTTTGGAAGATGAACATGAGTCATTGGTTGATGATGCATCTAGTAAAAGGTCTGATTTTGTAATGAGTGGTTGAGGAGGGCAAGGGAAGCCAAGTCATTAGCTGGCCAAGCAAGGCAGCACTTACAAGAGGTCAAGAAATGCTGCAATCTTATAGAACCAGCAAGACAACGAAGAGAAGCCTATCTTCAATCACTCTTATTTCCAAGGAACGATGACATGGAGATGAAGCATAAGCAGGGTAAGGATGTTGATTACAAAACAGCCTTGAGGAGTCACATATTGCACCATTGAGTTTTCATGATAACATTGGATGCACACTTGATGGACCAGACACAAGTGCTATAGCCCTTAGTGTGGAATGGAACACTATTGATTTCAAATTGGTAAGTCATCCATCATCTACAATGGAAAGACAATTCCTAAGATCATATGAAGCATTTTGTCTTAAAGAGCTGATTTTGGAGACTAAGAGATAGCTTACTGAGAAAATCTTGCATTTTGATAATGTTTGGTTTGATTTACATACTACACCTTGGGTTTGGTTAGTAATGGAAAACATATCAGTTATAGAGGTGATGGTATGGATTAGATGGGATAGTAATCTTTCGAATAGACATGAGCATGAATATAAGCTAGATCATGTTGACAAGAAATGTAGCACAGTTGACATTCATGAGAGGATAGATAAACATGAGGTAATGGTGGCAACTTCTACTTACCAACAATCTGATTTTATAACTGCAGTTGGAAATGGACATGAAGAACGTGAATCAATTTGTATGGTGATCCCTCACTCTTATGATGTTGCTTTGATTGAATATAAGGATGTCATGGCTTCAAGACTTGATCTGCTACAAGTTTGGGCTGCCAAGTGCATGCAAGTGTGTTCTTGCATTGAAGATTTCCAAGGTAATGAAAGGAAGGGGACAATCAGTCATAAATCTCTAGTTAAGGACAGCAGCATTATAGTCTTTCATTTACATGAACTTGCAACTCCTATTCATGGAGAAACTAGTAAAGGTGAGCCTTCAAATGATGGCATGCAAGATGCATATGTTGGGCATGGTTATTATGATGATGCATCCTCCAAGAGGACTGAATTTGTTCACCTTGGAACAACAGCAATAAATCAGTCCCAAGTAATGGTTGAGGGTTGGCTTGAGAAGGCAAAGGAAGCTAATTTGATAGCCCAACAAGCCAAGTTTCCCCTGCAACAAATTCGAGATACACATCACTCCATAGTTGATGATGAGCAAGAGCCTTCTAATACTGAAAATTTTGTTTATGTTGACAATATTGTTGGTGGACATAATGATTCTATGGATGTTACTATTAGTGGACCAGCCACTCATAAGTTGTCCTTGGGTGTTGGTGATGGCATCTACATTGTAAATTTGATGTTGGCACCTAATTCTTGTGACTGTACAGCTCCTTATTGGTTGGCATTTGAGCCAAATGGCATGGGTTGTTTAGAGACAAGTGACTGTCCTACATGGCTGTTCACTACATTTTCACAATTGTTTGGGTCTACATCAGCTTTGGGTATGCATTGGAGTATGTGGAAACAAAATTACTTGACAGGAAATCTTCATGAGATGAGTCTTCTACATTTGCTTTGGTATGGTGACATCATTGCCATCTTATTTGTTGCTGGTCTAAGATATAACAGCAGTATATGGTAGCCTAGTATGTTGATTTTTATATATGTGAGAGTTGCTTATCACATCCTTTGGTTGGTCTACATGTACGGTTGGATGACTGATGATGATTCCTTGGCATTAGATTACTACTTCATCTCATACAGCAGGTTCTATATTTGGGATCCAGGTATTGATTGGTTGGGTGTATTGTTTCACATGGATTCCATTGCAATGCTTCACAATTTGAGGTGTCTTGGCATTGACATCAAAGTAGAACAGCATTTTGGTGGACCAGCATTTCTGTGGTTGATATGGGATCCCGGAATTGAGATTCAGCATACAGATACAGATTGCTTGAGGGCAAGCAATCTCCACGAAGGGAGGACTGTAATGTCCCCTTTTTGAGACATTAAAAAGTCAATTAAATTATTAAGTTTTAAGTTGTCAAATTATATCAAATTTAATGACAACTTAATTTAATTATTTAATAGAGCAATTAAACTGACTTTTTATGTCAACAAAAAATAATAAAATAAAAGTCACTTTATTATTATTATTTACCATTTTTAAAACTACATATAAAAGTGAGGGAAATATGAAAGGGCTTCTGGAAGCTTCTTGAGAAGTTTTTGTAAAAGGCAGCATGGGCTTCATTTTAAGCATGCTTATGGATTTGGATTTGATAAATTTGTTTGATGCTTTAAATTAGCTGAATCTCTGAGGACGCAAACCTTCAGCAGATTGACAGAAGGGCTGGACAAAACCCTGGTTCTTCTAAGGAGTGGATTCCCGACCGAGTTCACACTTGTGCCAAATTTCTGAAGTCTCCATTGGAGACAAATTTGTAAGGTTTAGGGTCTGTTACATTCAGCAGATATTGATGGTCAATATTGTCTTCCATAGGGAAACAATTATACATGATTGAGAACTGGCTATCTATGTGCTTGATCAATTACGAATCCGGTTTTGACCTGCCATTTCAATAATATCGATTCTATGGAGAAAGTATGTTTGTCGTAAGCTTTTATATTGCAAAAGAGTCGATTCAAAGAGATTATTTAGGGTTTGGCATATCGAAGTGTTCCTGGTCATATTCAATCTGCAACGGTTGTGGTGAATGTGGCCAAAGACTAGCGGATTAATTTGAAGCGGTGAATTTTGAGGTGAAACTTTTATACATATATGCACACTCGGTTGCTGAGTCATGGTTGAGGCTTTTGAGGGGCATCTGAGGACGCGGAGGACAGAACCAAGGTAGACAGCGGTGTAAGTGTCTACTTGCTTACCGTGAAGAAAATATAAAGCCGTCAAGCTTTTCATATTTGGTGGGAATACAATCTACGAATTCCCAATAGGCACAGGGGGGATAAAGATTGAAGCGGGAAAACTCATATGCAGCAGAAAACAATATCGTGGCCTTTCTGTGGTTGAGACGCCTAAGGATTTTGACCAGTCGGAAGCTACTTGAGAGGGAGCCATGACATATCAAGGGACAGCTTAACGATATGATATATCGCAATGGCGACCCCCAACACCAATAATCGATCTATGCCTATCTGTCAGTACCAGCCAATCATTATAAGTAGTGAATCATTGAATTGATGAAAGTCTGTTGAAGCTGAAAGTCTGTATTCCTGAATTTGTTGAAAATAAGAATCATTGATTATTGCCTTCAAACTATTGGGTGTTAAATCTGTATGTGGTTCATAACTTATCTATTATTCAAGTGTGAATGTAATAACATTTCTGGAACATTAAAGGAATTCTATAAGCTAGGTTCGGCAACTTTCAATGCCAAGGACATATCAATGTAAATCTTTAATAGTGAATGAATGCAATCCGACTTTTGGTAGCATTAGTAGAAGGTCAGAAGTTATTACTATGCTATTCTGGTTATATTTTCAATCTGAATGGTTTTGAAATAATCTTGTATTTACATCTGTCATATGATAAATCCTGAGACTGTGAACCAAACCATATTTAATTAAGGATTAGCGTTTCAAAAGGAAAAGTGGAATTTCAGTTTAGGGAAGTTGAACTCCATTTATGCACTATACTGGAAGCTCTTGTTCAGTATAACAAATTCATAAACACTCAGAAAACAAAGCTCTGTACCTTGCATACCAAGTATTTGACAAAATGCCAAATCAGAAAAATTGAAAATTTAGTAGCAGATTGGCTAGGGATTCTTACAGGTCCCCTTTTTGGGACATTAAAGGAAGATATAAAGCTAGGAAAGCAGGGGATGGAAAAGGGAATAATCAAGTTGGAATTGGAGAAGAATTCAAAAATAAACTCAGAATATTAAATCTGAAGAGTAAGGCAGAAATTCATTAATTAATAGAAATGAAGTGGGAATTGAAATAAACCAGATTATAAAAAGGCACAAGTACATACGGCAGAAATAAATTAATATAGAATATAGGATAAGTAATTAATTACCTGATTTTCATCAGCAATCATGTTTGGAATCGATGTAGAATAGAGGAAGATGCAGCACTACCAGTCTTCCCTCACCAAGCACACTGCCCCGAGATGGATGGACTCAAGGTCCCACCATAGTTGTGGGCCAAAGGGCCGAATGACTTGGAGGCTCATTTTGTGCCCTTGGGCTTGGTCATCCTATCAAGCTTTTCCATCGGATTCCTAACAGGTTGACTATGGAAAATAAGATATGAAACAGATATGAATGATTTTAGAATACTCGATTTTAATAGAGATTATTTGTATACATAGTTTCTTGATATAAATGCTTTGATGTCAATTTATATTGTTTATAAGACCTAAATTAGGATTCTCTCTAAATTGGCATTAGAATTATGTAATTTTATTATAGAAATCCTATTTGTAGATGAATTGCATTTGTTGAAATTGTCATTTTTGGACAAAATAAGGTATAATCCCAAAAAGAAACATTACATGTGTATCAACGCCAAGAGAACCAGCAACGATGTAAAATCATTGTCTCTGAAGACAAAAAGGGCTGCTTTTTAGGAAGAAGTATTCCATGTAAACATTTGTAAGGTTGACTAGACCTTTTTTCTGGAAATAGATTTATCTATCATATCACAAATATTGTATAATATATTCAAAAAAAATCGAAGAACTGAATGGCATCACATCCCAAAAGCTCCAGACCGGGCCAAACCCAAGATATACTTTTATGATCTTCAAAGTAAATAACATGCATATTTGAACATTTTTATTTGAAAAAATTAAGAGATGAGAGGCATGCCTGGAAGTGAAGAGTGAAGGGATTCTTAAACCCTCGCTTTGGCACCTTTCTTCGAAGAGGAGTTTGGCCACCTTCAAAGCCTAACTTAACACCTTTTCTTGCCCTTTGCCCCTTATGTCCTTTCCCTGCTGTTTTCCCCTTCCCTGACCCTATTCCCCTGCCCTTCCGCGTCTTCTTCTTCCTCGACCCTTTGTTGTCGCTCAAATCATTCAGCGCGAGAAGGGTTATATTCCTCCTCCCATTGCAGCTACTGTAATGGTTCAATTCACTCCATCTAGGATTTGTAAATGGTGCTGCTGGATGCAGACTCCTTGCTCCAATGTAGAGCCCATTGGAAGAATAAATTGAGGCTGATGATAAAAAAGAAGAAGAAGAAGACGAAGACGAAGCTGTTACTGCTGCCTTGGCCCAACGAGACAACCTTTTGACGAAGAGTAACCTTGAGGCCATTTTTTACTGCTTTAATGTGGTTGTTTAGGGTTTAAGCCGCTTAAATGTTAGGATATAGTCTGCCATAAGCAGCTGTAAGGTAAAAAATCTGACTTATTCGGCATGTCCAATCAGAATTATTTATCTGTTCGCTGATGCTGTTGCTGATCTGAATACCACACAATGCCAAACACCTGCTGCGCGTCGACAAGTTTTATCTTGGCCGGGGAATTGACGTGGTTTCTGCAATATGCCTTTAAATCGCGATAAAACTTCTGCTTGTACTTATAACGCTTTAAATTTTTATGATGATGAATAGTGCTAAGTTTTTAAACTAGCATACATATATTTAACTGAAAGCTAACTTTTATGCAGATATAATAGTTATGCCGATATCATTGTTATTAAACATTTAACCTAAAAACGTTGAAAGCAAGGCCAGAATCAAATTTAAATTGAAAATGTTAGGGAAGATAATAATAATAAAAATTTATAATAAAAATATAGTTAAAATTATCTAGTGAAAATGCGAATTCATCACGCAGCGAATTTGTCAAGGTTTTCGGCGGGGGGGTGCAGACAGGTTTTTGCCACATGCCCGAGGAGCATCTCTGTCTTCAGTCCGCCATGTAAGAAAATCCTTACTAGAAACATAACGTTGTCAAACGAAAGGAGGGATTCGGTTTTTAGAGAGGGCGATTTTGGGATAAATGATGAAATTAGGGTAAAAAATGCCGAAGCCCTGTCGCTACCCTCCGACGGAAATTGGCAAGTGTTTCATTCGAAAAAAAACTATGAAAAAGATGGGTAATCATAGAGATACATCTTTAAATATTGATAGGCTCAAACACACAGCCTCAAAGCAATCTCCGGCAACTAGGGCTAATTTGGTGCCGCTCGGGAAAGTTAGAATTTTTGAGCCGAAACCTAATATTAGGCAGAGGCGTATATGCAATATCCTGGCTTATCTGATGGAACCCCAATTCAATTTATATAGCAAATGTGGGGTTTTTGTAAAATGGACTGGATCTGGTGAAGATACAAAAAGGATTGTCGATTGGTGGTTGGCCCTATATCCGGGACAGGTAAGTATTACTATCCTGGAAAATAATTTTCTTGCAATTTTGTGTGATAATCAAAATACAAGGAATGACATTATGCATGGTAAGGTTAAATTGTATAGAGGTTATGGTTTTTTTCGATGTGAATGGATGCCGAATTTTGACCCACATTCACAGAATTTAAACAAATATCCAAGATGGATTAATCTGGGCTCATTACCAATTGAATATTTGGATTTTAAAATTTTGGAATACTTAGGGGAACAGTTTGGGTCCTTTTTGGGTTGTGAAGGATTAGAAAGAATGGTTTTAAACAAGAACACCAAAATCTTAGTTGAATTTGACAGTAATTCTCGGGTCTTGGAACCCACCAAGCTAGTAACAAACAGGGGGGAGTGGATCATTCATCCCAGCTTCTATGATGGGGTCATAAATGAAACTAATATATGGCTGAAATCAAGCCCGGTACTGGTAAATAGTATCGATCAAAAGGAAAACCCTCTTTCAGATCAGAATGAAAAAATCACATTAAATTCTATCCATGAAAATGCTAACTGCCCTCCTGTGACTAACACAGATGTAAATAAACACAATAATCTCAGTAATATTAATGATCTCGATAAGATAATAGATGAGGCAAATTCCATAAAAGAAGAAGCCTTAGTGGAGATGTCAAAAAGAATCTCCGATTCGGTGGATTCATTGAAATCTCCTTCTGAAACAAAATCAGTCGAAAACTTGGGGCAAGATAATGAGGCAGATCAAGAAGAAATGTCTTCTAGAATGGCTGCTGTTCTAGAGGTATTCAATAATAATGTAGTTGAAAATCTTTCCCCGGAAGAGGAAGATGAGAAGAGGTTTCTAATTCAGGAGCTTCTGGCCTCTATGGATGAGGAAGAAAATAATGAGAATAGGGTAGGAGATATTACCCCTCTCCCTGTCAATGACTACACAGCAGCTCAGTCCCAGCTGGGAGAGGATGACGGAGAAGGAGTGATAGTTCCCCAGCAAACCTTAGGAATAACAAACATATATGACGGGAAAAACTTTCCTGACTGCGCTAGAGAAGCTAAAAGTAGAGGCAGAAAATCTTTGAGCGAATTAAGGTTGCAGGATGGAATTGCAAAAGACCAAGGCAAATTAACTGCCTTCTTTGATGTTGGGAAGGGGAAGGGCCTTCCCACGGTCCAATGAAAATCTCTTCGTGGAATGTTAGGGGCATGAATGCCCCTAACAAATAGCGTCTAATTAGACGCAACATCATAAAATGGAAACATGACATCGTTCTCCTTCAAGAAACTAAATTAGCCCAGGTAGAAGCTGAGGCTTTTAAAAGGAAATTAGGTCTTCTTAGCTGTGAATTTGTGGAAGCCAGGGGTGCCTCTGGTGGATTAGGTATCATTTGGAATCCGCGTAGTATATTATTTTGCCCAATAGCAGGAAACAGAAACTGGCTATTGGGAAAGGTAATAAGCAAACTCAGCAAGCTCTCATTTACCCTAATAAACATCTATGGCCCGATTCCAAATGCTGGGAAACGCAAAGTTTGGTCGGAAATCTCGTTTATGATGGGGCTAGATCCCTCTTCCCCTGTTATTCTAGGAGGGGACTTCAACGCTATCCTAAATTTATCAGAAAAAAAGGGTGGTATTCGCAAGGAACCGCAGTCCTTAAAAGACTTTAGAGAGTGGGTAGCTCATAACAATCTAATTGATATAGAAACCAGTAATGGAGTGTATACCTGGTACAATAGAAGATCAGGCTTTACACAAATCGCTGAGAGATTAGATAGATTTCTTTTTAGAGGGAATCTGAGCGATCTAGCGGTTAACCTCTCAGCTTCGTTACTCCCATCTTCAGGATCTGATCACTATCCTGTCATCCTCAATATCGAGGGAGAGGCTACACCGAGGTGTTGCCCCTTTAAGTTTGAAAAAATGTGGATGCAAAATCCGGATTTCTATGATCTCGTAGCCAGGTGGTGGTCTGAGGTTAATTTTCAGGGATCAAAAATGTTTTGCCTCGTAAATAAACTAAAACATCTTAAAAGCAAGTTACTGAAATGGAATAATGAAGTCTTCGGTAACATTTTTGAAACCAAAATTTCATTAGAAAAAGAAATTGCAGACCTAAATGAAAAAGTGTTTAGACTAGGAATGGATCAGGATAGCTTCCTCAAAGAAAAGGAGCTCCTCGGGAATTATGAGGAAACGTTAACAAAAGAAAAAAAATTTTGGAAACAGAAATCTAGAGAGAATTGGCTTCAAAATGGGGATAGGAATACTAAGTTCTTCCACAACAGTACAAAAAACAAGAGGAACACCAATAGTATTCACAAGATCATGAGTAATAATGGTATACTTCTGGAAGATCAAAAGGACATAACTACAGAAGCGGTGAACCATTTCAAAACCCTATTCAGTTCAGAATCTTCCCCTAAAGACGCCAATTTAACTTTGCTTAGGAATATTCCTCTGATCATAACTGAAAACCAAAACAAAGCGCTTACCAACAAATTTTCAGAATCAGAAGTAAAATTAGCATTGGGGCAACTTAACCCTGATAAAGCACCCGGCCCCAATGGTTTTCCAGCTTTCTTTTTTCAAAAATGTTGGCACGTTATTGGTAAGGAGGTGGTGGAAGCATTGGAAGCTGTTAGAAACTCTGGAAGTATTTTAAGGGAGATTAACAATACTTTCATTTCTTTGATTCCTAAGAAGGAGGAATCAAGAAACTTTGATGACTTCCGACCTATTTCCTTATGTAACACAATCTACAAGCTTTTTACAAAAAATTTAGCGAGTAGATTGAAGGGCATTCTCCCTTGCATAATTTCAGAGGAACAGACCGGATTCGTTCCAGGTAGATCTATCTTTGATGGCATTATTGTTGCTCAAGAAGTCATGCACTCGTTACAACAAAATCGTTCAGCTGCTATGATGATCAAATTAGACATCAAGAAGGCATATGATAAAGTCGATTGGAGATTTTTGTGTAAATGTTTAGAATCCTTTGGTTTTTCTAAACAATGGATCAATTTAATATTCGAATGCATCTCATCTCCCAGGGTGTCATTACTTATTAATGGTTCCCCTGCAGGCTTCTTCCAGATATCTAGAGGGATTAGACAAGGAGATCCTTTATCCCCCTTCTTATTTATCATAATGGCAGAGGGCCTTGGGAGAATCATTTCTTGTGCTCGTATGAATCAGATTATTAAAGGTATTAAAATCACTAATGGAATGGAGGCCATTACTCACCAGCAGTTTGCTGATGACACAATGCTGATGGGATGTGCGAATAGGACGGAAGCCATGACTTTCAAAAGGATTCTTGACATTTATGCATTAGCTTCTGGTCAGGAAGTGAACAAGAATAAATCGGAAATCTTCTTCTTCAATACTTCGCAAAACATAGAGACAGATATTTGTAATATTTTTGGGTTTGACAGAGGGAAACTTCCTTGTAAATATTTAGGGATACCGATGGATAAGGGAAACAATATAATTTCATTATGGAGAGGTATCCTTGATAAGATGGATCTCAGGTTGAATTCTCGGAAGAACAAATGCCTCTCTTCGGCTGGGAGGATTACATTACTTAAAGCTGTTTTGGCGGCTATTCCGATATATCAAATGTCCTGCCAGCAATTACCTAAAGGAGCTCGGCTAGAAATGGTAAAAAAGATGAGGAAGTTCTTTTGGAATATGGATTCAGACAAAAAGAAATTCGCATTAATTTCTTGGGATAAAATTAGCCAACCTATCAGTTTAGGGGGAGTTGGCATCAAAGATTTGGGGGTACAAAACATGGCTCTGGGGGCAAAGTTAGTCTGGAAAATGTACTCGGAACCAAATCTTAAATGGGTAAGGATCCTCAAAGCTAAATATCTTACTAACTCCAACCCTGATAGCATATTGAGGACGGAAATATTACCCAAGGGATCCAAAGTTTGGAATTTTATGATAGAATGTAGAAAGGTGATCAGGGATTATCTAACTTGGGATATTGCGGAAGGATCTGAGGCACTGTTCTGGGAAGACTCTTGGGGGGGCTATCCAGCCTTAGACAAAATAGGTATAAGCGAAGAAGGTATAGAACATTGCAAATCTATCAGGGGTAGGTTTGTTCAGGATTATATCATGCTTATCTCCAATGATCCCGCTTTGGGTTGGGAATGGAAACCCCTTGATGAGATGAACTTGTCAAATGCAGACAAGGAGATCCTCTGGAATAATTTGAGGCATAGGCATTTATCATTACATAGTGGGAAAGATAGGATAATATGGGCGGGTAGCTCTTCAGGCATTTACAAAGCCAAAGAAGGATACTCACTTTTAAAACTCAGTCGAGCTGCAACCAATCCTAATATACCGATTAGCCTATGCTGGAATAACGTTGGTCTTCCCAAAGCTGGTATCTTCTCATGGGCAGCTTTCCAAAAAAGAATTCTTACCTTAGACTGGTTCTCAAAATTAGGATTCCTGGGACCATCGAGATGTCCTCTATGCTAATCAGAGGAAGAAAATGCGGATCACCTGCTTCTCAATTGCAGTTTCAGTCAGAGATGTTGGGATTGGCTTTGCTCAAGCCTTGGATGGCTGACGCCGAGACCTAGGGACATTTCAGAATGGCTGATTAGCTGGCAACCTCCTCACACAAAGGATATATATCACTTAGTGTGGTCAATTTCCCCGGCAATCCTCATATGGGAAATATGGAAGGAGAGAAACAGGCGGATCTTCAAAGAATCAAAATTGAGGGTAGAATCCCTTGTAAATAAGATCGAAGCAACAATTGTGGAAAAAATTAATAATAAACTTAGACATACACAGGAAAAGTCTATTAACTTAACCAGATGGGATGAGGTTCTTCGATCTAAATGGTTGGGTTTGATAATTCCCCCGTTTATTGGGAAGGGTGGGAAACAGGCTGAGTTAGATAGGAAGCTAACAAAATGGGCTCCCCCCCGAAAGGGCTGGGCTAAGCTAAACTTTGATGGCGCTTCCCGTGGGAACCTTGGTGTAGCAGGTATTGGGTGTGCTATTCATCAAGATAACGGAGATCTAATAGCTAGCATTAATAAGCCCATAGGTATGGCTTCAAATAACATGGCTGAGTTTTCAGCGTTGCGGGAGGGACTGATTATAGCTAAATCACTCAAGATTAAATATCTGGAAATTGAAGGTGATTCGACATTAACTATAAATGCAGTCAGGACTAGGGAAGTGTCTAACTGGAGATTGAAAGCGGAATTAAAAAGAATTCTGGATTTGATCAAATACTTTGAGGAAACTTCGGTTAAACATATTTATAGGGAAGTTAATTCTATAGCAGACAAGTTAGCAAATTTAGGGGCAGATGGTAATTCGTCTGTCTTTAGGAAGGATACTCCCTCGGATTAATACTTTGGCGTTGGCCATGTCAACAACTCATATCACTCCTCTCCAAGTCCTCTCCTTGGCCCTCATGTATAAATTCTAGGATATGCGGTCATCGTTTCCTTATAACAGCATTTTGGTATACTAAGTTTCAGATATATATATATATATATATATATATATATATATATATATATATATATATATATATATATATATATATATATATATATATATATATATATATATATATATATATATATATATATATATATATATATATATATATATATATATATATATTAGTAGTTAATCCCATATGGACTGATTCATGTTATATGGTGTACTCATATAAATACAAATATATACATATATATATATATTCATATATATAGATATATGTATATATATACAATATATATATGTGTGTGTGTGTGTGTGTGTGTGTGTGTGTGTGTGTGTGTGTGTGTGGGTGTAAATAGAAACACATACAATTACACACACACATATATACATATATATATATATATATATATACAGATACTATATATATATGAGTATGTGTATATGTGTACAAAAAGGTATTCATTGATATCCTTATTCGAACCTTCATATATGCTTGTATTAATCTCTCCTCACCTGACCCTGTGTGTGGGTGAAAGGGGTGTTTCAGGAGAGTTGAAAGGAGATTGGTAGATGTCGGGTATTCCTGTTCTGGCTCATGCAGGTCTCCCCTCCAATGCAAGTTATCTGTGTTTAGACTGTCCTGGGCAGCGAGGGTATTGACTTCAATATGGCATATATGATGTCTTCTATTGACAATTAGAGTCTGCCAGGCTATGTGTATTCATGCTAAGGTTACTGGCTTTTTGCATTCTGATATTCTTGATTCATTGCATCGGATAGTGATTGATTTTAGCCCTGTGTTAAATAGGGAACAGATAGCACTGGTTTCTGTTGCGATGATTGTGGTACAGCAGTGGATTCTATAGAGTATCATAGTATTGGACTTATCTTGGTTTTTAGATACCCCTTCTCTATTGGGTGGGGTTCATTCAGGTTATTACAATCTACTGAGAAATGGATGGAATGTTTTTTTTTGTAGTGGTTTTGTGGAGGGAAGTAGAGGTCAGTCCAGGCTTAAGCATTGATTCAGATTTGTAGAAGGTTCTATTGGATTAGACTCTGTACAGGTCCTTTGCTCTTTTGTTGTTTCACTCCTATCTCCAGGCATATATATTTCTGTGTGCATTTGTATATATTCATGATCCTGGCAGACTCTATGATAATCTCGCATATTGACATTTAAATGTACATACATATGCATATGAATTTATTTATGTTATGGAGTATCAGATGTCTGATGTGTTAAAAGTAATTAAGGAACTGTTAGAAATTGATCCTTTCCATTAGTGTAGGCAGAATTGTAGCCTGGATAATCTCTTAAATTGAAACCTAAAAGGTTAAGATGGTTTCAAGCTAAGGGATATCCAGGCTACAATCCTCTTACATAAAATAGAAAAGATGTTATTATTCATTGAATGATTGTTACAAATTATCTTGTTTACTATGCTACTAACAGTCTGGCAAAGTGAGTTGCAATAAGGTTTTGCAGATTCGGGATACAGGACATAAGTTAAAGCTCGAAGTATTAGTGGATTCGCCATATTTGTGAAGATGGATCCAACCAGAAAGTGTTGCAAGATTTTATGTACAAAAAGAAACTAAAATGTCTTAATAAGACAGCCACCATCCTCAGATGAGGATTTGTAAAAATTTACAGTTGTTTTTGTTATCTGATCCCATAAGGGATCTGGGCTAGACCGGAGGTTTTCTTATCTCCATTCTTTCCTACCGGTGCCCACACTGAATGGAGATGTAATAATTTTATAAAAGAAATAAAATTTGGCTTCGACCTTTTATCGATCAAAAAAAAAAAAATAATAATAATAATAATAATAATAATAATAATAATTTATCATATTATAAATTATAAAATTTATTTATAGTAAAAATTTTGAGACACTAAATAAAATAGAATAAATTTGATTTGATTACTAAATTCTTAATATGTGTAAGAAATTTGATAGTATTTTTTTTGTAAGAATTACTTAGAATGGTCTTAATACTTTAATCTTTATTTAGATTTTATTTTTTCAACATATACTTTACTAAACTCTATATTATGGTTTGATTTATCTTTAACTATATATTTCCTTTTCCTTGTGGCTGACTTGTTTCCTTGTCTTTTATTCTCAATATCTTTCATACTTCAATAGTATATCATGTGGAAATCATCTATGAGAAAATTTAATAGAAAAATATTATCTAACATTTTTAATCAATTCATGCTAACAATCCTTAAGAATGGAATATCTGCAATTATAGTATAATGTGTTGATATATAACTAGGATTCCATAACAATATTAATGGATCACTATAGAGAATAGAATATATCAAATGATAGAACAAGTGTCATGTAGTGGCTAGTACTTACCACTTTAATATTGTAAAAGGAAAACTTAAAATCTTATCCTACCAAAAAAATAAAAAAATAATCATACAAATACTTGTGTTTCTAGTATTTAAAATAATCATACAAATACATTCGTTCTTATGATAAAATTAAAATAGGACATTGTATTTCTAGCATTCTTTTCATTGTTGTTGATCATTCACGAGTTATTTGAGAACAAAGAACCATCTAGTTGAGTAGAGATGTTGTGAAAGAAAGTGTGACTATATGTATTTGCATGTAGTTGTTTCAAATTGTTATATGAGTTGCACAAATAGTGAGGGATGAAACTGAATGAAATGAATAGATGAAACTAATTGTTTACATCATACTAAACTAATTATTTATATCATATTAAATAAAAGGTGTCAAAAATATTTTTAGATATATATATATATATATATATATATATATATAAAGCTTTAAAAGATTTAACGGAATGTCCCATTGTTCTGGATGCGGCTAATGCGCTTGTGGATGATGCACCCGAAGACTCTCTTTGACTTCGGTTGTCACTAGGCCCTTCGGTCTTTCTGCTTTTTTTGTTTGTATGTTTTTGTCTTAAAACCTCTGTATCTGTAAGAGGTTGGTTTATGTTTGTACTCTTCCAACCTTCACGGTTGGTCTTTTTTGTTTAATACAAGGGTGTTGCCCCTCTGCAGCTATTTACCTATTTTTTAAAAAAAGCTTTAAAAGATTTAGATTTAGAGTCTAATAATTTGTTATATATTTGTTTGGTGGATTTGTAAAATAAATTTGATAAAAAATATTTAAACATACTAAATATTATATTATTTGGATCCCTCAAATCATAAGATGTGATTTTTTCAAGCCAATTAGATTGATGAAAAATAGAAAAATTAAAAATCATGCATCTTAACTTTATAAAAATTGAAAAAATATATTTAAACAAAAAAACTCATACTTTTATTGGTCAAAAAAAATTGAATAATAACCAATTAACAAAAAATTGGTAGCAACCAATAGCACTAGTACTAGCCTAATGACAAGCACTAATAATGAGGACATATTAAGATTTTTGTAAGCACGTTTTTTTTTTCAAAGAATCATTTAAAATGACCTTAATGTCTAACTTTGGACTTAATTTTGTCAATATATAATTTACTAATTTTATGTTATGGTTTGATTTTTCTATAACTCTTCATAATGTGTGGCTAATGTGTTTCCTTGTCTTTTATATTAGATTTCTTTCATGTTTCAATAGTATTTTAAAAATATATAATCATTTTTTAAATTATTTACATTGTTCATTTTTTATCTTTATATTTTAATAAAAAATGTTTAGGTACTTCTATCCATAGAAACCACATATGGAAAAAAAAAAAAAAAAAAAAAGTTCATACTAATAATCCATAAGAATGGAATATCTACAATTTTATTATAATGTGTTGGACTATCATTATGTTGAATAAAGTGTATCTTTGACATGTCTAATTAAACAAATATTTGAGGGGTTATTTGATTTTGAATTTTTTTACTTTATATGGGATGAAATTACCTATTCATTAAAATTTTAATTAAAAAACAAACAAAAAATCGTCAATGATTTACTATATAATTAATAGAAACAATTTTATATCGATGTAAACTGTTAATAGTGAATGAATGCAATCCAACTTTTAGTAGCATCTATAGAAGGTCAAAAGTTATTACTATGATGTTCTGGTTTATATTTTCAATTTGAATGGCTTTGAAATAATCTTGTATTTACATATGTCATATGAAAAATCCTGACATTGTGAACCAAACCATTTTTAATTAATGATTAGTGTTTCAAAAGGAAAAGTGGAATTTCAGTTTAGCAAAGTTGAACTCCATTCATGCACTATACTAGAAACTATTGTTCAACACAACAAATTCATAAACACTCAAAAAACAAAGGTCGATATCTTGGATACCAAGTATTTGACAAAATGCCAAATCATAAAAATTGAAATTTTAGTGGCAAATTGGCTAGGGATTCTTAGAGGACCCCTTTTTGGGACATTAAAGGAAGATGTAAAGAGTGGAAGGCAAGAGATGGAAAAGGGAATAATCAAGTTAGAATTGGAGAAGAATTCAAAAATAAACTCGGAATATGAAATCTAAATAGTAAGGCAGAAATTCATTAATTAATACAAATGAAGTGAGAATTGAAATAAACTAGATTATTAAAAGGCACAAGTACATATGACAAAAATAAATTAATATAGGATGAGCAATTAATTACCTAATTTTCATCAGCAACCATGTTTGGAATCAATGTGATATTTTATAGGAAGATGCAGCAGTACCAGTCTTCCCTCGTCAAGCACGCTACCCCAAGATGGATGGACTAAAGGTCCTGCCATAATTGTGGGCCAAACGGTCGAATGACTTGGAGGCTCGTTTTGTGCCCTTGGGCTTGGTTAAGTACAGTCTCCTCACATCCTATCAAAATTTTCTATCAGATTCCTAATATGGTTGACTATGGAAAATGTGATATGAAACAGATATGAATGATTTTAGGATACTTAATTTTAATAGAGATTATTAGTATACATAGTTTCTTGATATAAATGCTTTGATGTTAATTAATACTATTTATAAAACCTAAATTAGGATTTTCTCTAGATTAGCATTACAATTATGTAATTTTATTATAGAAATTATATTTGTAGTTAAATTGCATTTGTTGAAATTGTTATTTTTGGACAAGATTGGGTATATCCCAAAAGGGAACATTACATGTGTATCAAGGCCAAGAGAACTAGCAATGATGTAAAATCATCATCTCTAAAGAAAAAGAGGTTTCTTTTTAGGAAGAAGTATTCCATATAATTATTTTGTAAGATTAAGGTGACCTTTTTTTGGGAAATAAATTTATATATAATATCACAAATATTGTATAATATTTTTTTTTTTAAATCAAAGAACATCCCAAAAGATCCAAACTGGGTCAAACCCAGGATATACTTTTATGATCTTCAAAGTAAATAATATGCATATTTAAAAATTTTCATTTTAAAAAGTTAAGAGATGTGAGGCATGCCTCAAAGTGAAGAGTGAAGGGATTCTTAAACCCTCATTTTTGTAGTCTTGATCCCCAATCGAGTCCAAAGACTTGAAGCGAGGCAGTTGAGAAGCTTCACAAAGGTGGGACTTGATGCTCTCTGTGAAACGACTTCTAGGATTTTAGAAGTTGGCTCTTCATAATTGCAAATGGGGTGAAAAGGGGAAGAAGAACAAAAAACACAACCAATACTAAGGTGATACGCAAGAATTTGTAGTGCTAGGAACTTTCAAACTAAATCACAATCATGATATTCATAAAAATTGAGTACAAAATAAATCCACTCTTTTGAAGGAGAACAAGAAGCTTAAAGTTTATAAACATAAAAGCCAAACACTCAAAATCTTCAGCCGAATTATTTACTAAGACTCGTAAGGGTATATATGTCTTTCATTCACCACTTGAAATAATAGCTTGATCACATCGACATGATACGACAAAAGAATATCATCAACAAGACACCAAAAGAGTTAAGAAGAACATGATTTAATTGCTTACATTCGATAAACAGAAATCATAAGAGTCGTAAAACATTCATCAACAATATTGACATAAAACTTTTAAACAAATCCAAAGATGAAAACACAGTGAGGCCAAGGTGGCACAATCTATAAGTCTTTCTCTAATTTTTTTGTTGAAAAGCAAAAGTCCATGTTCTAAATAAAAATCATCCTTTTATAATTTAAGATCTCAACCCTAAGAAACCAAGAAACCCTAACTTCTGTCAACCTGAGGTGGTAGACGGTCATTAAGATGGTTGTTGTAACTGCCTTCTTTCGATCTAATCTTGATTCATATCTTTTGATAAGTGTGTTGGGAGATCTCAATGCTCTTATTCGCTCTACAAAAATGCCTGCAACATTAATTCACTCTTATCGTCTTGCGTTGTTGATGATCTCCATTCTTAGTAAAGGTCTAGGCCCTAAAAACAAAACTATGTCGCTGACCCTCGAACACATGGCAACATGATGGGGGAAAGAGATGCTTTGCTCACTAAAAACCTTGGAATTCCCGTGGGGAAGCCACATGGACTGTGCACTATCGAGATCTTAGGACACCCCATTCATAGAGGGGGAATCAAACACGTGGAGAGGCAATGGGGATTCACCAAAAAAAGGGCATGGGCCTACCACAAAATCCTGCAACAATGCCACATTGCACGACATGATCAAAATTTTGAAGTTTGGCATAAAACGAGGAAGGGAATTGCTCAAGGGAACAAAACATACTACTTGTGAATTTTTTCATTCACAGGTAGCTTTCTTTGAAGAGGAGTTTGGCCACCTTCGAAGCCTAACTTAACACCTTTTATTTCCCTTTGCTCCTTGTGTCCTCTCCCTATTATTTTCCCCTTCCCTAACCCTATTCCTCTGCCCTTCCGCATCTTCTTCTTCTTCGCCCCTTTGTTGTCTATCAAATCATTCAGCGCTAGAAGGGTTATATTCCTCCTCCCGTTGCAGCTACTATGATGGTTCAATTCACTCCATCTAGGATTTGTAAATGTTGTTGTTGGATACAGAATCCTTGCTCCAATGTAGAGCCCATTTAAAGCATAAATTGAATCTGATGATAAAAAAGAAGACGAAGAAAAATCTTTTGTTGTTGCCTTGACCCAACGAGACAACCTTTTGACAAAGAGTAATCTTGTGGCCATTTTTTACTACATTAATGTGGTTGTTTAGGTTTTAAGCTACTTAAATATTAGGACTTGGTCTACCCTAAGCAGCTGTGAGGTGAAAAAACTGACTTATTTGACATACCCGATGAGAATTATTTATTTGTTGTCCGACGCTCGTGCTGTTGTGAGTACTACACAATGCCAAACACCTACTGTGTGTTGGAAGTTTTATTTTCGCTGGGAGAAATGGATGCGATTTCTACAATATGCCTACAAATCGAGATGAAACTTTTGTTAGTACTCATATTGCCTTAAATTTTTATGATGAATAGTGATATGTTAATAAATTAATATATTCAAAAATAATACAATATTCACATTAAAAAATGAGTGGAATGGAATCACATTGGAAAATTTATGTTGAAGCTAAAAAGATAAAAATAAGAATGGTCAAACCACAAAGTTTTTAAGGATACATTAATAGGAGAAGAAGAGATCACAATCAGTTTGGTTACTCTACACATTCAAGAGGTTATAATTGTCAATAATGTGTCAGTAGCTCATTCAGGTGTCTTCCAAATCTTTATGTTAAACTTGATGAAACTCAACATGCACAAAGAATATTGCAAGGTCCAAGTGGGTTCCACACATGGAGCAGAGTATATGAGAGCCTTGAGAACCAAAATGACCTTGTCTAGAATTATGGTTGCAATCTTTTGGATGCCCACATGACAAAAAATCATGGCCATGTGGTAGAGAAACATCCCTACTTGCATAGGAAAGAGACAAATGAGCAGATATACAATGCCAATTAATCTCAATGTCAGCTTGGAAATTAATATGTAACATACTGTAGTCACATAAATCTGTCCATTTTAATTAAATGAATATTTCGTATTTATTTGATTAAAAATCCACTAGCCATCAGTTAATTAAATTAATATTTAATTAATTCATCCCCAAACATTCTTCTATTAATTAAATAAATTATTCAATTTATTTTAATTAATTCATTAAATCAAATTCCATTCAATTAAATAAATAAAATCAATTTATTTAATTATATCCCCCTATTCCTCTTTTAAATAAATTAAATAAAACATTTATTTAAATCATTATCCCCCACCCCACTTGCATTTTCCTACAAATGCAACTTGCACATATTTATTGAAATAAATGAATTTTTATTTTAAATAAAATCCTATTTTCCCTCACCCACCAAATCCACTTGCAAAAATCTAATCCCCTTCTAGATTCTTCTAACCCCTTCCTAATTAGCCTAATCCATCCCCTAAATATTGTCACATTCCTAAGCAAAATGGAGTCACTTCTCAAAGACCCCAAAGTCTTTGATAACCATTAAAGGTTTTCAACCTTCAACCACTTAAATCCTCAAAGTCTTTGATAGCCATTAAAGGCTTCCAACTTTCAACCACTTAATCCCCAAAGTCTCCAATAACCATTAATGGTTAATTCAACCCTCCCACATGGTTAAAACATTTGTTTTGACTCAACCTCTACCCAACCCAAGGGTCTCATCAAGCCTTTAATGCTTTGACCATGATTATCTCTTAATCATTTGCACAAAGGTTTATCCTTGGATTAACTCCTAATCCAGTGGGTAATCTTAATTTGGACTTGACCCTTAGCCTTTAGATAAACATGAGGTCTTCTCAGGCCTTTAATGCCTCCAACCTCTTCTTTCAACCCAACCCTATGTGGACACTTGTCACTATTTTATTGGTGCCAATTGTGCATATGGATCCCCAACTTTCAAGCTTGACCCTTGATTAAACCTTTCAATCCTGGCCATCCATTGCTCCATTTTTCCTATAAATAGAGCCCATTCCTTCATAATCCAAATCCTGAAAACTTGTATGTATCTAAGCTATAGACATTTTAGAGAGCATTTAGCATAAGCAATCTAACATCTTGTCTTTTTGGTAAAATATATCATTTTAGCATCAATAGATTAGTATTAGCTTTTCATTTCACATTTAGAGCTATACTATAATCTCAATCTTCCATAAGCATCCATAGTGCAAAAAGTTGCTGAGAGCTACACTATTTTGGAACTTGGAGAGGAGAGGAACAAGGGAGAAGAAGCTAAAGCGATGCTAAGAGGCAGTTGGAGATGCCTCATAATCTGTGTTTTGTTTATTAGATAAATTAGCATGTCTTTTGTGTCTCTCTTGGTATGCCTTCATAGTTTAGTTTTAGATTGACTAACGCTAATACTTTGTGTGTTTTTGTGTTGTTTGATCTTAGACTAAACCATTGTGCCATTTAGGAGGGCATCATTTGGTGAACCCGACGTGAATCGAACACGCAACCTTCTGATCCTTTTTTTTTGAAAATTAACATTTTGCTTGTTGAAATTGCCACACAGGTCGCGCTTCGGCGCTATTGAACATGTTTTAGCGTTGTTGCAACAATTTCTTTTAGCGCTATTGATCCTAAGATAGCGCTATTGAAAAGGTTTCAGCGCTATTGGCAACATTCTAGCGCTTTTGTCACAGTTCTGGCGCTATTGACACCCTTCCAGCGCTTTTGTCTTCTCGGATTTTTCTCTTCTTTCAGCGCTACAGTGCAAATTAGCGCTTCTGCGACTGCAGACTAGCGCTATTGTATTAATCAGCGCTTCTGTAAAAAAAACAGACTAGCGCTATTGCGACAGAATGTTGTCCGATTCACTTTGTAACCAAAAAATCAGAACTTAGGCTTGTGGAAGTCCCCCCTTGAGCATTGGTTTTTATTAACTTTTTTTTTTCTTTGTGCAGGTTAAACAACCCAACAAAAATCACAAAAAAAATTTCATTTAGTGCTTAAAAAGAACTTAAAAAAAACACAAAAAAATTTTCATTGTTTTCTAGTTAGGCCTCATTTTCCTTTTGGTGCTTAAAATTAACTACACAACTTTGATTTCATTTGCATCAATTGGGACTTAAAAATCACAATCCACACTTCAAATTTTTGGTGCAGTAAAAAGAACAATCCACTTGTTTTTGATCTATTGGCAAACAAATTTTCCTTCAAAGCAAAACGTGTTTTTCATTAAGTTGACCAGGATTTCCCAATTCTAGATTACAAAACACATTGCCTTTGAAGTTAAAAAGAACACCATGACTGTTGGAGCAACATCTCCAAATAGTTAGATCATCTTTGCAAAATGTGGGATTAAAAAGAACAAGTGTTTTTACATATTTGGCACGCTTGTGCAAACAGTCAGTCGAGTGGACCTACTTCTAACACACACTATCCTCTCCCTTGGCTCTCGTGGTCCTAGGTGCAAGAGAAAAGTGTTAGTAACACTCACATTTTATCTTTTTAAGAGAGGCCTGCCAAGGGATCGATACTCTTGGGAATGACCTCGAGCGGTAAATCCTTCGAGCCGCTATAGAAATCAGGTGAGAGCGAAAGCTGTAGCCTTGGGTATAGCTGTTCCTATAGTGTAACTGGCCGAAAGGACAAATGGGCCCCACCACCAGTTACAAGGCTCTTAAGTGAGTCACTGCAGAATGAACTTATGTCCAAAGCCATCGAACATGACTAAACACTTTTAAGTAGTAGCCCACCCGTTCTATTGATTGAGGATATTTGAGATATAATTTAGTGCAAGAGCATAGATGGTTTTGCTCCCAAGATACTCACCATACATATTTCCTTGAGTAGAAAAATAGCTTTTTGAAAAGTCACTTGTGGCTTGATAAAAGTGGTGACTCCCCCATCATAGGGATCATCTATTTGTTATGCTCGTGCAAGACTTAGTATATCACATCCTTACCTGCCACGGCGGGATTCATAAGGTATGTAGTACCAAAGTCGAAGAAATATCAAGATGTGGGCTAAATTTATCACAACTGGCCATTTGACCATAGGGATAAAGAGTGTTTGAAGTGTGTTCGTTTTACAGACCTAGTGCAAATTGAGCCGACTTCAGGCTTTGGAAATACATCTTAAAATACATCTAAAAGAAGGGTCAAAAACAAGTCCAAGGATTGGGTTGATCTAGACCCATACTCATTTGTGCCCTTGAGGCTACAATCTTGTGTTTGTGTGCTTGCTTTGTTTTCTTGTCAAAGAAAAATCAGAAAATCAATCCCAAAAACAAAGTATTCATCCAACATTTCTCCAAAAAAAAAAAAAAAAAAAAAAAAAACCACAAACAAAGGGCAAACAACAAAGAGTCAAATTTTATGACCATTCTTCACATCTTGCGAAAGAAGAAGTGTCATCAGAATATCACCTTGAAAAGAAGACCATTAAGCTCAAAGGCTTTGATCAAAAGGAGGAAATTCTTCTATCTAAATAGACAAATCTTTGTCTCACATAGAATCTTTCTACATCGCATGCGTCTATACCTTCAAGGAAAAACAAATGAATTTGATTCTGAATCATTGAACCGCAGAGCTTTTATGCAATATAGAGCTCTGAGTTATCACAAAAATCAAGGAGGAAAGATTAATCCCAACTTTTTCCCCAACATCTGTATCACCTACAACACACCTCGAGAAGTGCCACCAACGCCTGAAAGGGAAGAGGTAGCGTTTGTTCCATTTGTAACACAAATTTTTTATTGAAGTTGAAAACATTTTCATCCAGCATCTTATTCATACATCATCACTTCATCATCAATCCATCCCAAAACTCTCAAAACATTAAGAGGTTCTTGTCCCAAGATTCCTTTTTAGATATTGCTTGAAATCAAACACATCACATCACTTTTTAGATTGTTTCTACATCTAGGATAAGCTCATCCTAAGAGACACATCTACGCAAGTTAAAACTAGTTCATGAGTGAATCCTCTCATTACTAGGTAGTTGAATCTGTAACACATCTCAGATTTATCTACACCTTATCACATCCAATCTTATCAAACAAGCAAGCAATTCAAAGAAGGAATTTTGGTTACATCTACCTTAGAGTGCTAGAGATCTACATACAACACAATCCACTAATCATCCATCTTTCATCGAACAACTCATCATCATCTTCAATCAACTTCAACACAAACTTGCAAACAAAATGGCTCAAACCCGATCGCGATCAAGGCAACGAGAAATAGAAATTGAGGAAGAAGAGGACAACCTCAATGAATTTCAAGAAGCACTTGGAGGAAATGTAAATGATGAAAACCCAAGTAGTCCCACTCCTTCAACAATCGAAAGGGTTCAGCATAACCCTCACTTTAACAGATTGTTTGATGAAATTCTCAGGAGCAATGCGGATGCTCACTTCTTAAGACTTGCTCAAGAAGGAGCCAAACTCCCCTCAGACTTTGATCTTTCCCAATTAAGACAAGCATCAGAAAGACAAAGTCGCCATGAGGAGGAAAGGGGTAGAAATCAAATCAGATATAACATTCCTCGAGGTAACCCACCACCTCCTCCTCCAAATGAAATGGAAATGTTACGGCAACAAGTCGAGAATCTCGCCCAACAACTTCATAGTGGTGTTAAGACCAATCAATTTTCACTTAACGACATCTGTCCCTATCCGTTTGATAGGAATCTTTATATGCCACCCTTTCCACGCGGGTTTGAAACACCCAAATTTGAAAAATATAGAGGAAAGGGGGATCCCCGTGATCATGTCCGAGAATTTCATTCTTCTTCTCTTGAAGTGGCTTATGAGGACACATACCTAATGCGCCTTTTTCCCCAAAGCTTGGGAGGAACAACCACATCATGGTTTTCCCGACTTCCAGGTGGCATTAGAACATTTGAGGAACTCATCCAGAAGTTCCTATCTCATTACTCTTGTAATATTGAACGCGACATCACCATGGTTGATCTATGCAACACCAAACAAAAACCAGGTGAATTATTCTCAGTATTCCTGCAACGATGGCGCCAAATGTCTAGCAGACGTTCTCTTCAGTTACCTGAACGAGAACTAGTGGAAATTTTCATTTCCAACTTAAACGAAGAAATGGAATTTCACCTGGATGTCAAAGACACAGACTCTTTTAACGATATGATCACCAAGGGTATAAAATGTGAAAGGGCACTCATCAAGAAAGGACTCATCAAAATCTTTAATGAACCAAAAGATGGTCCTCGCCCGCGCTTCAATAGTGATAAACCGAACTTCTGGAACAAAAATAAGAATATCGTCAACGATGGGGTTGTGGATGCTCAAACTATCCAAAATGCACAACCTGTGGTTCTGTTTGCAGGACAAAATCCTCCACCTCAAAATAATACAAATGTTCCTTCCAATCAAGGTCACATCACATCTCAGGATGAACCAAGACCTCGTCCACAAAAACAAAAACGCACATACACTCCCTTAGGGGAACCCATTGAAACAGTGATGCGACAACTCATTTCTCAGAATTTGATCACTCTACCTAAGCTATCCAATTATGAGCCGCAAGTTAAACCGGCATGGTGGAGAGATACTGAACACTGTGAGTTCCATCAAGGAAGAGGACACAAGACAAGTAATTGTCACCGATTGAAAGATCTCATTCAAGATCTTATTGATCGAGGAGAAATTGAGATTGAAGGACATGATCCAAAAACGACAAATAATGATCACCTGATGTTCAAAAATCCACTTCCATCACAAGATCAAAGGGGTCCTTCCACTTCCCGGTGAGGCACTGATACCACTGACTATACGCAGGCTGCGTATAACTACACTGTAAATCACCTATATGATGCCAGTGAACAAATTGCAACTATAACCTTCAAAAATCCCACCTCAAATTGCAATGTTGTTACACGTCGTGGCAAGGTCACCATCAAGGCAGCTCCACAAGGCACCACCTCCGTCCCAAAGCAGTACAATCTTGTGGAACAATTAGACAAAACCCCTGCACTTATATCCATTTTGGAGCTTTTGCATCTGTCACCCTCTCATAAAACTATCTTGGATCAAGCACTCCAAGAGGCGTCAGTCCCTGCAAACCTGAACACGGACCAATTTCAAGTCATGGTTGGAAATCTAAAGTCATCACCTTGTCTCACTTTTTTCGAAAGTGACAACTCTTCATTCCAACAACCTCATAACGCCTCACTCCACATTGAAGGCTTTGTGAACCAACACAGGATCAAGCGAGTCTTGATCGATAATGGAGCAGGCCTAAACATTTGCACACTACAGTTGGTCACAGCATTGGGATATGCAATAGAATCAGTGGATCCTCGCAAGAAGATCACCATCAAGGCCTATGATGATGCAGAGCGTTCATCCAAAGGAGCTGTGGTACTACCAATCCGAGTGGGCCCTGTGGTAAAGCACATCATCTGTCAAGTTCTGGACCTTCCTCTGCCATATAATCTATTGTTAGGAAGACCTTGGATACATGCCATGCAAGCCGTTCCATCTACCTACCATCAATGTATCAAGTTCCCACATAATGGTGCAGAGATCACAATCTTGGGCGATGCAAATCCCTTTGCTTTTTGCCATAATATCAGCCATCAACCAGAGATTACTGTTCCTAATAATAGGGAAGCCATTTCCTCCACATCATATGTAAATCCTGCCTCTCTTTCCAGTTCAAACACCCCTATACCCAAGCAAGAAAAGCTTAAGATGAAAGTAGCAGAGGAAGGTCCTGGAGAATACAACTTGAGTCAGCTCTTTTGTGTGGGACAAATGCCCACTTCTCCTAGAACACATGGTAAACCACAGCAGTTACTCCAGCAACCACTAATCACGCCTGCATGTGCCTTAACGCCTTTCATCCTTGGAAAGAGTCAAGAGGAAGAGACACAAGATGAGGACCTAGCAGACTGGATCTATAAAGATCCCATCACCACTGACATACCGCGAGTTACACTTCCTATGGAACAGTATGGCAAAGGCCTTCTCATTATGAAAAGAATGGGATATGATGGTCAGAGTGCTTTGGGATACTGCAAAAAAGGACGACACGAACCTCTGCTACCAGAATTCAAGCCCAAAGGTAATACAGGCCTAGGCTTTGAAAAAGAGATCCTTCCTAAACTCAGATTCAAAGGAAAACCTAGCAAACCATTTTGCCCACCTACTGCAAAGAGGACACCTTTCATAATCAAAGCACCATCAAGCAATATTGCCACTGCCCCATCAAGGCTCAAGACTCCACCACAACCATCACCAGTGTCAAACATACCACCAATCGAACCAGTAATCCCATACACAGCAGTCATCACATCAATAAAACCATTCATAGCAGCAACTATATTGGAACCCGCAGCAGCATCTATGGCACCAGCCATTCCAACAGAAGCCACTGAGGCAACACGGCCGATACTTCCTGTACCAGATCTTTTAAACCCCATCACGGTTCCTGCAGCACCGATCACCACAAAGGTACATAAACCAATCACGCCTGCAGTATTTAACTCCAAAGACATCCCAGTATGGTATAGCAATCGGATGCTGGAGAGTGATTCAGAGACCGACTCACATGAGTGGGAATTTGATTCTATACAGCTTAACACTTCAGATGAGGAAGACACATCACCACCTCCGCCACACAAAGACATCCCTGTTTACAGAGAAGCACAGATAAAGACCACTTGGGTACCTGAGCTGGAAACATCTTCCACAGACCCTACGTCTCATCCTACGCCTGATTCTGACAAGGAGAGTACCATCAATGACCTTCACCACACTATCTTAACCCTCACTGATACATCTCCCGCACTTAACTTAATCGATGAAGTAATGCCCATTATCCACCCTGAACTCATCGAATGGAACCAACCAAATCCCCCATGTCTTGACCTCTTCCAGAACGATGAGGCTATCATTGACTTTTTGGAATTAAGGGATAATCTACCAAGCGGGGATCACAAAGCTGGATTCGCCATTCAACTTAATAGCGCAGCATACTTCGGGGTAGATGCCAAACCTTTCAGCTGCAAAAATATAACATTAAAACATGGATCTTCTAGTGAAAACCACACTGTGGCACTGTTTGATCCGACAAAAGTAAAAAGAAAGAGCGTATCCAACGGTGAAAACCTCTCTGAGGCGCCTGAGGATGAAGGGTTTGACATTCTCCCTGATAGTACACAACAGGAACGATCAACAATTCTTATCGAGGAAACCAAAGAATATAATGTGGGGACTTCTAAAAACCCTCATATCATACATCTGGCATCTCTTCTCACTCCAGAGGAACAGCCTAAATTTATCGAGTTCTTCCAGAAGCGTCAGATCAACTTTGCATGGTCATATGCAGACATGCCTGGGCTTGATCCTGATTTAGTTATGCATCATCTCACAGTAGCAAAAGGAGCCAAACCTGTCAAGCAGAAGCTTCGTAAGATGCATCCTCAGATTGTTGTGCTAGTCAAAACAGAACTCAAGAAACTCCTGGATGTTGGTTTCATTAGACCAATTGATTATGCAGAATGGATCTCCAATATTGTGCCAGTTGGCAAACCAAAAGGGGGCAACCGCATTTGTACAGACTTCAGAGATCTAAATAAAGCATGTCCTAAGGATGACTTCCCTCTACCAAATATCGACATCATAGTGGATCTAACAGCAGGACATGCCATGCTTTCACTCATGGATGGCTTTTCAGGATACAATCAAATAAAGATCGCACCAGAGGACCAACATAAGACAGCCTTCACATGTCCATGGGGCACATATTGCTGGAATGTAATGCCCTTCGGTCTAAAGAATGCAGGAGCGACCTATCAAAGAGCAATGACCACCATCTTCCATGACATGATGCATACTATGATGGAAGATTATGTGGATGACTTACTAGCAAAATCACTCACTAGAGATGGACATCTCCAAATCTTAGATAAAATCTTTGATAGACTGGAACAATACCATGTTCGACTCAACCCAAAGAAATGTGTCTTCGGAGTGACCTCCGGGAAGCTTCTAGGATACATTGTCTCAAGCAAAGGCATTGAGGTCGATCCAGCAAAGGTTAAGGCAATAATGGACATGCCACCTCCAAAGAATATCAGTCAGCTAAGAACACTACAAGGACGGCTTCAATCCATCCGCAGATTCATTGCACAATTGGCTGATAAGTGTCACCCATTCACACACCTGCTACACAAGAACATCCGCTTTCAGTGGGATGCCAGATGCCAACAAGCATTTCAGACGCTTAAAGACTATCTCATGAATCCACCATTGCTAATGCCACCAGATCCAAGTAGACCGTTGTTACTTTATATCTCAGCGACAAGTACAGCATTAGGTGTATTACTGGCACAACATAATGCAGAAGGTAAAGAATATGCTGTATACTACATCTCTCACACACTGGTTGGCTATGAACTCAATTACACACCTATTAAGCGAGCTTGCCTAGCAGTAATCTTGGCAGCCACTAAATTGCGACACTATCTGTTGACACACAAGGTACAACTCATCGCAAAGATTGATCCACTCAAGTACTTACTCAACAAAGCAGCATTGACAGGTCGCTTGGCCAAATGGGTAATGATTCTAAGTGAATTTGACATCGAGTATGTGGACCGTAAAGCTATCAAAGGGCAGGTCATTGCAGATCAGTTGGCCGATGCACCACTCATAGGCGATCATCCCCTCATTTCCAATTTTCTAGATGAAGAGATATTCATGATCACAGAAGTACAACCATGGAAACTATATTTTGATGGTTCATACACTAGGCACGGCTCGGGGGCAGGCATTCTATTTATCACACCTCAAGGTGATAGCATCCCGAAGTCTTACAGGCTCACATTTCCATGCACAAACAACATAGCAGAGTATGAGGCCTTGATCACAGGACTCAGGTTAGCCGTACAGTGGAAATTACAAGAACTGCAAGTATATGGCGACTCGCAACTGGTCATTCGACAAGCAACTGATGAGTATCAGACCAAAGATGATAAACTCATGCAATACAAACAAATGGTGGACACTCTAAAGACATCATTCACTACTATCACTTTTGAGCATATACCAAGAGATCATAATCGAGCTGCTGACGCCATGGCTACCATCGCATCTCTCCTAGATCTTCCACAAAATTCAACACGCTACGAGTTCTTGGTAGAACAGCTTTGGATTCCCGCTTATGATATCCCTGAATCCGAAATGATATGTCGCCTTGTCGATTCAGAATCCCCATGGTATGGTGAGTTCTACATCTATCTCCGTGATCACACCCTTCCTCCTAACCAATCAAATAACCAACGAAAAACCTTCATTCGCCAAACTGCTCGATATACCATTATTGCTAAAACCTTATACCGACGTAGTCTTGATGGTACTCTCCTTCGATGTCTGGAACAAGATGAGATAACAAAGGCTTTGGAAGAGGTACATGAAGGAATTTGCGGGACTCACTCAAGTGGTCCATCACTAGCCAAGAAACTCATGCGAGCTGGATACTATTGGCCATCTATGGAAAAGGATTCCTACTACTTTGTCAGAAAATGCAAGAAGTGTCAAGTTCACGGTGACCTGATACATGCACCAGCACAGGAACTGCAACCAATCACAACACCATGGCCTTTTTGTCAATGGGGCCTTGACCTTGTGGGTAAGATTCATCCATCTTCATCCACTGGCCATAAATTCATTATTACCGCTACCGAATATTTCACAAAGTGGATCAAAGCTGTTCCACTTACCCAAGTCACCGGCAAGCAGATCGCCTCATTCATCCTCAACTACATCATCTGCCGGTATGGTGTGCCCATGTCCATCATTACAGATAATGGTCTTCCTTTCAAAAATTAGGATGTCCGTGAACTTTGTGAGAAATTTCATATCCAACGCCGCTTTTCCACCCCCTATTACCCACAAGGCAATGGTCAGGCCGAAGCATCTAATAAAAACATATTGAGAATCCTAAAGAAGACAGTCAATGATGTCGGTCGTGATTGGCATGTTCAATTGAATCCAGCATTATGGGCATATTGAACTAGTATTCGAACCCCTACAGGTACAACTCCTTATTCATTGGTCTATGGTGCAGAAGCTATCTTGCCTATTGAGGTCGAGATACCATCATTACGGGTTTCTTTGCATAATCTCATCGATGATGAAGCATACAGAGTCTCACGTCTTCAGGACTTAGAGTTACTTGATGAGAAGCGACAAGCTGCATACAATCACCTCAAAGCCTATCAGCAGCGCATGAGTAGAAGCTACAATCACCGAGTTAGATCTCGTACATTTGAGGTAGGTGATCTTGTTCTACGAGAGAATCCTCGCAACCAACCAAACAGAGAACATCAAGGCAAGTTTGAATCAAACTGGTTGGGCCCATATGTTGTCACTGCTGTATTCGGGTCCAGGGCATATCAGTTGGCTACATCAGATGGAGAACCACTCGCAGATCCAATCAATAGCATGCACCTCAAACGGTTTTATACCTACGGTGTACAGAGCATCAGGCTCCACTGCATATCAGAAAATACCAAAAACATTCAGAAAATGTCCTAAAGAAAATACAAAAACATTCAAAAAAGTAAAGAAAAATCATGCATCCAAACGGTGAACAACCACTCCGGTGGCACCTTGGGTAAGTGCGATGGTGAAAACCTGGAAAACAGGCGCCACTCGTAAAGGCAATGGCTCCAGTATCTTTCAGGCTCGTTGCGATCACATTCATGCACACATACATCCATCCATCCCAACCATGGCTTGTTATTTGATCTACAATTAAGATAGTACTCCATGCGTCTAGCATCCCACCTTTTCATAGTCAGGTCTACAAACTGGGGGCAATACCCTTACCCTAGTGATGGAAGTGGATTCTACATTGTCTTATATATCATTACGCTCTTCATTCAGGCAATCATCAGCAAATATCAAAAACATTCAAAAATGACTCTCAAAATACCAAAAACATTCAAAATTGTTTCACAAAATCCAAAAAACATCGGAAAACCCATCAAAAATCACACAAAAACATGGCAACACCTTGTACATATTTATCCGATCAGATACAAAATAAAAATTGACAACTACTCACACACTAACCATTTACCAATCAAACCAACACAATCGACATCAACAATCCAAACCTGTCTTTAAACAAGGATGCATCCTTCCTTACCAAAACAAAGACAAAGTGATGTTTTCTTTGACAAGAAAATTCTGTTAGGCTATCAAATGCTTGGTTGATTTGTGAGTACAATCGTTTGTTTATCTGTATCGACATCTTTCAGCATTGTTTTGTATCGTTTGCACATTAGTTCCGATGAAGTTCTGGGGCATGTACTAATGGTGTCTACGTGGGAAGTTCACTAAGCTACGTGATCTTATGCCAAATGCAGTCATAGATCATTACGGCTTGCTGACTACAGCATATACCTCGACCATATGAGCATGAACCATTACCAAGGATCCATATTCTTTATTCTTTATGTATATACTGTTTGTTTGCAGGTACAATGCTCTCCCTTTGGTTCCTCCTACCTCATCCAAACTAGATAAAGGTGTTATCTCTTAGTACGGTATGCACTTGTCTCAGGATATGATCAGCCTAAGATCAAGGAGGACGATCCAAGTCATGCATGAACGGAGATAATCCTTGTCTGTTCCGCAAGCAATACTCTGGTCGACTTGACCCTTATATCAAGTCGTTTGTATTCACTTGCTATATTAAAATCCATGAAAGAAATACTCAGGTCATCTTGAATCATTGTGTCAAGATGCTTGTATTCTCTTCCAACATTTTAAAGCTCAATGATGAAAATAGAGCACTATGGATCATCATTTCACCTCATCTGTTTATACATTTGTATTTCGTTGCATATCACCCATCCATTCATTCATATGTAGCATTTACATGCAAAAATAACTAAAAGTTGGTCTTGGATACAAATCACGACCGAGTACTCTGATACATCATCAATGCATCATGCAAAGTCTTACAAGATCTTGCATTCTTCATGATCATATCATCATTACATTTAGGTGCATCTTGCATTACGTCCATTCATGTCATGTAAAACATTGCATATAGTTCATTGTTGACATTAGTTTTCATTAAAATCATTTGCATCATTGCCTCAATCATAAATAATTAGATCCATTCATGGGATTCAATTGTCTTTGATTGTATTAAATCATTTAATAAACATTCATTTCATATTAATTATCCATTATCATTTTATTGTCTTCATTTATCATCTGCATACATTTCTTTATAATTAAAAGGTGCATTCATTCATTACTAAGTATCTTATTGTGCTCATCGTAAGCTTCATTCACCTTGCATTCATTATCATTACATTAAGGTGCAGATATTATACCCATTAGTTATTGTATCATCCCATTATCATTTGTACTTACAAACATATTTAACGCATTTTAGATTCATAAGACCATTTGTTTACAAAACATTGGTTCATACCATTTCATATATCCATTTTACGTATGCATACATTTAAAAACACATTATCATAAAAACACTTGTACTTTACATTTGTTTATCCATTTACATTCATTTACCACATCATCATATACACATTTGTACTTTACATTTTGTTTCTCCATATTACATTCATCTAAACACATCTAGATGCATATTCATACATAAAATCATTCATCTAAACCATTGCATTAACATCGTCACATAAATCATCTTATCATTGCATCGCAATAGAAAACACCATAAATCCTGTTCATAAATCATCATAAGCATACATCATCATCATGGCATTCCATACATAAAGCATTACATCAAAATTCAAATACATCATATACATATAAACCTGCATTCATATGTCAGTATCTCACATCATAACTCATCATAAAAACATGCATAAAAGAAACATCTCATCAAATGCATACATGTACACATATACCTCTAAGCCATAAATCATCATCATGCATAAACATCCATACATAATCACATGCATAATCATCACAAATATGGGATCTCCTCATATATATCAACTCATATATCAGAGTACAATGAAGTCTACAAAATCGGCTGTCAAGAGCCATCCAAGATACAGTCCATCAATAGACAAAGATATAATACATATATGCAAAAATGCTCTCTCAAATGCCGCTCTGGCCAGATGCTGTACCAGCACCACCCCTACCTACTCCACCACTGGTACCAGCACCACCTGATCCATCTCTCCGTGGAGGCCTCATCGAACCCCCACTCCCTCCTGCATCTCCTGATCTATCCCGCCTCAAAGGACCCATCACTCCCCCACTGCTCTGCATCCTCTGTGATCGCTCGGATCTCGTCTGCCGCATCTGGGTATAACTGAGAGCTCGCTAACTGAGTGGCACCACCTGCTCATATAAACCTCGCCAGTACTCTATCTCAGCCTGTGCTCGCCCAAACTACCTCATAATCTCCCCTGTAGGACCCTGTGCTCCTACTCCCGCTCGGACTCTCTCCTGCAGCTCCGCCAATCTCTCCATCGCAGTATCTCTCTCCCGCAGCACCACTGTCAGCTCTGACTCACGTGCAAATAGCTGCACATCCCTAGCTGCTACCTCCGCCTCTAATCTCTCCACCCGGGTCTGCAAATAACCTATCATATGCTCCCGCAGATCCCCAGTAGCTCCCTCCCCCATGTCCATGGCTGCCGCACCTGTATCACCCCCTCCACTAGGTCCCTCCCCTACACCACCCTCTCCTGCACCTGTATCCATCGGGATCTCTCTCTCCATCCCCCTCCCACTCAGCTGCACTCCTCCCTGCATCAAAGGACCCTGTGATATCTGCAGAGGTAGTCCACCTCTCCCTCTCCGCTGCCTCGGCATCCCCAAACCTCCTCCACCTACTCCACCTCATCCTCCTCCTCCACCCCCACCTCCTCCTCCTCCTCCTCCATCTCCTCCTCCTCCTCGACCTCCTGCTCTCCGTCCCCGTCTCCGTCCTCTCTCATCCTCAAATGATGGGATTGGCTCAGCTGGGTCTGATAACCGCAGGATCGGGTGCGCCGCCCGATACTGTGTATACTCTGCTGTCACACCTGCATCCACGACCCTCGGTCGTAAGTCCCATGGCCTCGCCTGCAGTGTCCGAAACTCTGCCAGTGCCTGATCATACGGTAGCACTAGACCCCATGCATACCGCTCTCGGATCACTCGTGCATACTCCCCTGATCCGGTAGGCAGTCCCTGTTGCCGTCCAAACTGCCTCATCACCCGTCCTGGCACCTGTCTCTCCACATGATAAGAGGTCCTCCCAATGAGGAATCGGGTCATGAAGCAATACGGTAGTGCCTCTGCATCATCCTCCCATGGCTCACACTCCAAGTATGGCCGCCAGATCACTGCATCTAGGTCATCCAATGCCCGCCGCCACCACTCTAACTTCCCCAAGTGGGGCTGACTCATCATGCCACTATACATAAACATGTATGGCTGGTCCACGGCTCGGAATCTGAGACTCACCGGTCGAGTCACTAGTAGGTGCTCCCATGCCCACACATGCAGCAGCGTCATGCCCACTGCTAGTGACCCCCGCCCTCTGTACACTACCTCGTGTAACTCCTGATACATGTGTGCTAACACGCATGACCCCCAGGCATATCGGGTCCCCTCAGTCACCATCATCTCTATCACCTATCCCCATCCCACCGCCAATCCATGTGACCGCCTGTCTGGACACAGCAGTCCTCCCACGATCCCTGATAACACTGCTGGAAGGGGCTCATATAGTGCCGCTATATCCTCCCATGCGATCGAGCCATCATCAATATATACATCATCCTCAAAAATCCGCTGACAAGACACCTTCCCCCAGGATCTATCATATGTCACCCACTCTCCCCGAATCGGAATCCGGAGGATACGCCACACGTCCTCTAAAGTCACCGTCATCTCTCCCTGAGCTAGATGGAACGTGCACGTCTCACTGTGCCATCGCTCTGCCAATGTTGTGATCAGGCCGTGATTCATCCGAATCACGGGCATGTGCATCACCTCGTACAGGCCAGTGGCTGCAATACAATCTATCTCTATCTGTGTCAACCGATCTTGCAATCCCTGTGTCGTGGGGTGGCGCTCGCGTAACTGCAACACGCGCAGATCCTCCTGCACATCGACATTCATCCAACCACCATCAGTTGTTTTGTTATCAAACTTTCTTAAGTTTAAACCTGGACTATCATCAGATACTTTGATCAAGTATCTTCGGGTCTCAACAGGTAAGCAATCATGGCCACCTAGACTTCAACAGGCATTTATCCTAACAAATGACCTAAGTCTCATCAGGCTGCTATGGTTCAAAACAACTCCCACTTCACCTCGCCATCCATCAATCATTCGGCATCAGGAGATTTATTTTGTCCAGAACTGGGGCATCTTTCTATCCTAAGGAAAAGCGCTATTTTATCTACAATAGCGCTACCACCACATCAATAGCGCTCAAACCAAACTACAATAGCGCTACAAAACCAAAAGCGCTAAATCCACTATACAATAGCGCTATTACGGGTCAATAGCGCTCAATTAACCCTACGATAGCGCTACTTAGACACAAGCGCTAAAACTTGCATACACTAGCACTAATGAATACAAAAGCGCTCAAACTAGCTTACAAAAGCGCTATTGCGGCACAATAGCGCTAATTGATTGAGCAAAAGCGCTAAAACCATAGTTCCAGCGCTCTTGCTCCGACTTGACTTGGACTGAGCTAAAAACCTATCAAAAACGCATGAAAATTGAGTTTTCGAATTTGCGTACCGCTGGTCCGTAGTCCTCTGGGCGCTGGAACCGTCGGACTCGCTCGAATCGGTGCTCGGTGATCGGAAACGGCATCGTAGCTCCTCCTTGCTCCTCCAAATGTCACTGTCAGAGCTCTAGTTTTCAACTGGTCGCGGTCACAAATGATCCTCTTTTCACCCCTTTCACCCCATTTATACCCCTCGCCATCACCGTAACTTCGCCCCGCTCATCGCCGTGGTCCCCGTGAACTTCCTGAGCCCCCCATTTCTCCATGTTTCTCCCGTTTTCTTCTATTTTTTTCCGTAGTATACCTAACTTCTTCTTTTCTATCACCTCGCCAATTTTCATTCTTTTTCAAGAGATCGCCCGGTTTTTCGAAATTTTTCGGCCCATCTCTCGAGGGGGCATACCACCCATTAAATTTATATTTTATGGGGCATTTCTTCACACCAGTTTTTCTTTCTTTGAAACGATGCGATAAACTGCACCGTCTCAAAGAGGGGCAAATGTAGTCACATAAATCTGTCCATTTTAATTAAATGAATATTTCGTATTTATTTGATTAAAAATCCACTAGCCATCAGTTAATTAAATTAATATTTAATTAATTCATCCCCAAACATTCTTCTATTAATTAAATAAATTATTCAATTTATTTTAATTAATTCATTAAATCAAATTCCATTCAATTAAATAAATAAAATCAATTTATTTAATTATATCCCCCTATTCCTCTTTTAAATAAATTAAATAAAACATTTATTTAAATCATTATCCCCCACCCCACTTGCATTTTCCTACAAATGCAACTTGCACATATTTATTGAAATAAATGAATTTTTATTTTAAATAAAATCCTATTTTCCCTCACCCACCAAATCCACTTGCAAAAATCTAATCCCCTTCTAGATTCTTCTAACCCCTTCCTAATTAGCCTAATCCATCCCCTAAATATTGTCACATTCCTAAGCAAAATGGAGTCACTTCTCAAAGACCCCAAAGTCTTTGATAACCATTAAAGGTTTTCAACCTTCAACCACTTAAATCCTCAAAGTCTTTGATAGCCATTAAAGGCTTCCAACTTTCAACCACTTAATCCCTAAAGTCTCTAATAACCATTAATGGTTAATTCAACCCTCCCACATGGTTAAAACATTTGTTTTGACTCAACCTCTACCCAACCCAAGGGTCTCATCAAGTCTTTAATGCTTTGACCATGATTATCTCTTAATCATTTGCACAAAGGTTTATCCTTGGATTAACTCCTAATCCAGTGGGTAATCTTAATTTGGACTTGACCCTTAGCCTTTAGATAAACATGAGGTCTTCTCAGGCCTTTAATGCCTCCAACCTCTTCTTTAAACCCAACCCTATGTGGACACTTGTCACTATTTTATTGGTGCCAATTGTGCACATGGATCCCCAACTTTCAAGCTTGACCCTTGATTAAACCTTTCAATCCTGGCCATCCATTGCTCCATTTTTCCTATAAATAGAGCCCATTCCTTCATAGTCCAGATCCTGAAAACTTGTATGTATCTAAGCTATAGACATTTTAGAGAGCATTTAGCATAAGCAATCTAACATCTTGTCTTTTTGGTAAAATATATCATTTTAGCATCAATAGATTAGTATTAGCTTTTCATTTCACATTTAGAGCTATACTATAATCTCAATCTTCCATAAGCATACATAGTGCAAAAAGCTGCTGAGAGCTACACTATTTTGGAACTTGGAGAGGAGAGGAACAAGGGAGAAGAAGCTAAAGCCATGCTAAGAGGCAGTTGGAGATGCCTCATAATCTGTGTTTTGTTTATTAGATAAATTAGCATGTCTTTTGTGTCTCTCTTGGTATGCCTTCATAGTTTAGTTTTAGATTGACTAACGCTAATACTTTGTGTGTTTTTGTGTTGTTTGATCTTAGACTAAACCATTGTGCCATTTAGGAGGGCATCACATACCATCGGAAAGGATACTAGCTTTAGCATGTGCATGTAAAAGTATCTATCTATAGATGTGTTATCCTCAATTTTGGCTTGCTCAAAATTGTGGGATAACTATCACGAACTATATTTATTTATAATTATTTAATTAGGAAAATAATGCTTATTTCTCACTTATGAAATGAAATTGAAATGGAAATGAAATTTTAAGTGAAATTAGATGATAATGAAATGGAAAATTAATTGCAATGAAATGGAAAATTAATTGCAATGAAATTGAAAATTAAATCCAATGAAATGATTTAAATCGATTTCCTTTTTGATATGTAAATGCAATTGAATGATTAGTATTATTTTTATTATCAAATTGGGGATCACCATTGCTAATGAGCAAACGAGTGCAAGTGAATGCAGGAACATGTGAACACGGATGAAGGCGAGAACATTGCTCAGGTAGAATTGTTTTAGCTCTTAGCCTTCAGTAGAAAAGATGGAATCTCACACACCACATTAGATCTTGTTGAATGCATCTTGCATGCATGAGTGTGTTAAATGACTTTAAATAGAATGCTTGTTTAATTTTGGAATGATGAAGTTCTTATACAACTGCTCAAAATCGAATTCATATTTTTTAAAAATAGATTGATTTGAACGTTTTTAAAGTGACTATGTACGTATTTTCATTCATTGTTAATATATTGTTAATGGAGATGGAGTTTTATATGTATTCCGAATAAATGGATGAATGCTATTTTTATTTCTCGTCATCAATATATATATATATATATATATATATATATATATATATATATATAGTGAGACCACTATAGTATATATATAGTGGTCTCACTATATATATATGTCTCACTATAATATATATATAGTGGTCTCACTATATATATATATATTTATTTTAATGAATGACATGAATATTAAAATAATTGAGTGCACACACACACACACACACATATGCATATCGACTTGCAAACTGTATGCATTTATTACACCAAATAAGGAATACAAATCACCGTCGATGTGAAAGATTTGGTAAACTGAATTATCAGTTGAAGTGTGACTCGTGGCAAGACTTGCAAAATGTATGCAATGCATGGAGAAGGGGGGGGGCGTAAGTCTGGCCAGTCACTATTGTTAATAGCAGAAAAACCCGCCACCACTACCTTGGAATTAATACCAACTTCATTTAATGGTAAAAAACAAAGTGTTTGCCACGAATTTTGGAAAATAAATACGAACACCTTCAACATTATAGGTATTGCGTAGTCATTTTTGAAGAGACACAAAAAACACAGGGAATACTCTTTAAAAACATTTATCAAATTTTGAGAAAGAGGAAGGAAATTGGTAGCATTCTACAGGTCATTTGATCATCCCAATTCAGGAATCAAATTCTGAGGTAGGTTGAATCATTTCTTTTGAACAAAATCTCTGTCTAATTCATATTATTGAAGTATAAATGTCTTTCTCTGTAAATTGAGAACTCCATTTGGTAAAGATTGCATCTTTGTTTTATGGAATTCATCTCTATTGGGCTGAAGAACAAATCAACACACTAGATCTTACACACACACACACACATTTCATATGAACAAATTCATTGAAGCTGAATGAAAACACACTTTCAGATTTTTTTTTCAAAATTAGAAGAAGATGAAAACCTTACCAGATTACATCTCTTTCGAATGTTCTTATTTCATTTTTTTTTCTGTTATGAAAAGAACTTTGTTTGTTTTGTTTTCAAGAATGTTGAAAACAATAGCGAAGTGTCACAACACAATAATCTTATATGTAAGTATATTTATGTATATAAATATACATATACATATATAAATATGTATACATATGCAAATATACGCTAAGTACAAATGAGAATGGGTGTCATTATCTGTTGATTTATGTTTGCTCAGATATCCATTTGAAAAGAGAAAACTTAAAGATATATATCAAACTAGTACAAAACTGTAGAAACCTGTCAACAAGCAAGATTAGTCAGATATCATGTTAGTGAAGTTACATACATATAAACTTAAATTTTAAAAAATTTATTAGTGTTTTTGAAACATATCCAAACCTGATTTTAGAAGTGGAAAACTGAAACATGTAGATGTTAAATAAAAGAAAACAATGATATGGTACATACAAAAAATAAACTCAGAATCATATAGGAACATAGAATTTAAGAACGTGTCCTCATATCTTCCATTTTGTATCCATTTTATGCAAATATGTGCATACTTGTGTTACACCTTCTTATTTAAATTTACTTTATAAATCTTAAAATGAAAGATTGTCTTCTTTACAAATCATATTGATGTTTTACGAATAATAGAAAAAGTATGCATGTTAGATGGAAGAATAACTAGAGGTGTGTTTGTGGGGAAAGTTACCTTCCGGAACGAGTGTTGAATGTGGAATTTATAGAGAAAATAGTTTGCTTTTCCAAACTATGTTTTTGATTAAGGAAAAATAGGTTTTAAGGGACCCGAAACCCTTTACAAGCCAGGTTTTGGAAGGACCTGCAACCCGAACCGAAAGATAATCTTGAAAGTCCACTCAAAGAAACAAGACACAAATGAGACACGACATGGCCAAACCAAGGATGGGGTGCAACACAAAAAGGACCCCCAACAAGAACCAGCAAGCTGCAAGAGACCATCAGCCCCAACCCAACCAGGACGAATCAAGAGTTTGACCTACCCTTATGGGATCGAAGGGTCATATCAAAAGAGGACTGAGATGATTTAGATTTTTTACTTTTAACAGTAATCCATCCCTCCTCAACCCTAGCAGCAGAATTTTGCCAAGAGGATGGATCTAGAATAGAGGACCTCCCATCACTAGGAGGAATAGAGCCAGCTTCCGGAGAGGCAGGGATAGCAGAAATCAAAGGATCAGACAAAGATCCAGCATCAATCTGGGAAGCGGGAAGGTCATCCACCAAGGAAGAAGATCCAGCAATCTTCAAACGATCATTTGGGATGCCACCGCAAGCATCCCCACACCCCTGAGCACTAGAAACAGAGGCAGCAACCAGAGGCTCGGCCTGAGGATCCTGCGTAGCCACCTGGGAAAAGCTTTTCTTTTTAATAAAGTAGTGCTCAGAGGAGGCACCTTTCCACCAAGAAGCAAATTTATTTTTCTTCTTATCTGATTCACACTGTGTAGCAACATGTCCAATCTGGAAGCACTTAAACTATGTTTATTTGCTATGCATGGCATAATACTCGGTCGAGTAACTTATTGACAATTGAAATAGATGGATTTATTTATGTTCTCTACCATATCCTTGTTATGATCATGCTTGTTTCTTAAATGAATTAGAAAATAGAAAATGCATGTATCATTCTAAGCATGCACATTTTTTCATCTTGTTTATCAAATTCCTTTTTCTAAGCAATTTGTGCAGGGTCGGGTATTCTAAATAAATTAAGAATTTTGGGGAAGTGTATACTTCAAGGTTGGGTAGAAAAAGCACCTGAATCTTGTTCTCGTCTTCATTTTAAGGATTGAAGTAAAGATAGCTTTGGATTGAAGATCAATGAACGCATCTCATCCTCTACTTTGTAATTTCTTGTTAGTTGAACTTAAGGCAGATGAAAAGCCTAAATATTGTATGTAACTATGAATGATGTATAGAACGAATGAACTACTATGAAGACCCTATGTTGTAAAATACTATTTAAAATCTCCTTATTGAATAAGAATCATTATTTTGATCATAGAAATTTGTGTATGTAAGGATAATATTTGAATGACAATATTGAATTAAAGATAGTAGTGAAAGAAATAAATGATTTTTTTAAGAATAAAGAGTTTTCATTTTATTATTGAAGTTAGAATGTTTACGTCTTTACATTTTGGTATCAGGGCCCTAGGTTTATAGCACTAGGACCTATGAGCCACTTCGCAAATTAAACCTTGAGCGCAACAATTTTTTGTTGAAATACACAGAAATGGTGCGAACAAAGAAAATGGCTTGCAAATCCTTTGCAAAAAACACACAATACCTACGAGTCAAGAAGGATTCCTTAGCTTTTTCAAGATTTGTTGATGGTAACCACTTTGAAGGAGGAGGATGGTTAAGTGAAGAGGAAATTTTACCTCCTGTGAAGGAACAAGTTCATGACATTCTGGATGAAGGGAAAAATGAACCAACTCATGAACCAAAGAGGAAAGAAATAGCTAATCATGTTGAGAAGGGAAAGGGAATCTCACCTACTGAATTTCTTGGAAACAAGACTAGTCTGACTATCCCTATCAAGGAGATGAAAGAAAATGAAGAACGTCTATATGGGCATCTTCCTTCTGAGTCGATTGTAATTAGTTCAGATAAGTCTGAAGGATATACCCCATTGCCTCCATGAGTAGAGATGTGATATCATTTATAAACAATCAATAAATAAAGTTGTTACTTTGTTGAATCGGTATGGTGCCATAATAGGCCGAGGAAGAGTGTCTCTTAGACTTAGCACATTTAAATGAACACAAATCTTGGATAATAGTCTCCTAAGTAAAGATGAGCACTTTCAAGTATGTCTCTTAAAGTATAGCGGTAGTTGAGACCTTATTGATATAACAATGATAGTTATCATAAGAACCTAGACGCATTGGATGCTTGATTTATTAAACTATGTTCCTAGGCTAGTATTATTCTAACCGGTTCCTTCTGAAAGATATAGATACTATTCTATTATACTCTATGTCTGTAATGTACAAGGTAGGTATTATATGGAGGTATTATATGGATAGAAATTATGGATATTATGGATGAAACCTTCATAAGGACTTCTTCTTCTATTTTGTGCTCAAGTTTTGTGGTCCTTGTCGACACAATTGTGAAATTGTTGGTACTATGTTTGATACTCTCTCTAGCACACTTTGGAAAGGATACCCCAAGGTGTTGTAACACTCCTTGAGCACATGTGACTATTCTTAGTCACACAGTTCATGTGATATGTATCCAATTTGATGCTTTATTTGATTTATTGATGAATTCTTTGATTTTTGATTTGGGGATTGGCTTGACTTCTTAAGCCAATCATATTTTTCTCTTGTAATCAGATGAGTCACCAATTTTCTATCTTTATTTTGTGGCTCTTGGTCACACTTGTTATTGTTTCATTATGCGCATTTAATAATTTACTATTGAAATTGATCATGTGTTTCCTCTTAATCCTTATGGTGGCTAACCTAATGTTTAAATTATTTTTTAGTGTTTTACGATTTGCATATTGCATTCATTCCCTATCATGTTCATAGCGAACCCCTGATAGAATGTACAAGGGAGTAGAATTCAGAGAGTGTGCCAAGCATAGTTGTTTGTGTTAGTTAGGACAAAAATACCATGTATGTGTATAACTTCTAGTTTGAGTAACTTCAATATGTGAAACAAGTATGTAAGCCTCGCAAAGGTATGCATATAATTTTTTTATTTATTTTTAAATAGAAAAATTTATTTTAGTTCATAATTTTATGTGTTCTTACTTTCCTTGGTTTTACCGTCAATATCATGTGATCATGTAGGATGTCTTTTGTTAATTAAAAGTTGGTGATGGATTCTTGGACATCCAAGTACATGTGGTCTTTGACGAAAAGAAACACTTTGAGTTAGTTGAGTATAGGATGCATTAGCAGATGCTCAACATATGCTATTATGTTAAAATTCTCTATTATTATTATTGACTTGTTAATTGTCAGTTAAAGGTGTGCCTAGTAGTTTTAAAATCTTTATGGGTTGTTAAAAGTCAAAGGATTGAAGCGGACTTAGGTGGTTGGAATATTTGGAATATTTGGAATTAGAAGAAAGTCGAACGACGGATTCTCTTAGACCAAGAAAATATTTATCAACCATGGTTAATTTAAACTTGAGATAGCAATTGTTGTGGAATCCCTTGGAAGAGAAACATTACCTAAGGGTTAAGTAGGTCTCGGAGTTAGCCTTTTTAGATCATTGGTTTGATGGATATGAGTTGGAACCTGATGGTATTTTGAGATACCAAAGGAGGATGTACATTCCTGAAGGCAAAAACTTGAGGAAGTTAAAAATTGCAAAAGGTAAACGATACACCTTATTCAGAACATTCGGGAGTGACAAAAATGGTAGCTGAATTGAGAACTTTGTATTTTTGGCCTAAACTCAGGAAAGAGGTGATTGAATAAGTGGCATAGTGTTTGGGATAACAGCGAGTGAAAGTTGAGCATGTTCATCCAGTAGGAATTTTGTATCAACATCACATACCTGAGCATAAGTGGCAAGTAATCAGTATGGATTTAATCCAATGATTACCTTTGAGTAAGAACAAACATGATACCATCTTGGTAGTTGTCGATAAGTTGACCAAAGTTGCACATTTTGCACCTAGAAATCTTAAGGACGGATCATTGACTCTTGCGAAGAAATTTGTGCAAGAGATATTCTAATTGCATTGTGTACCAGAAACCATTATCTCAGATAAGGATACCAGGATGACATCTAGATTTTGGACAACAAAGAATGCAGCTTTGGGAACCAGACTGAATTTTAGTTCGGCATATCATCCTCAGACAAATGGCCAAACAGAAAGGTTTAATCAGGTTGTGGAGGATCTTCTACGAATGTATTGCATGGATCAACAGTACAAGTGGGAGGAGTATTTGCCTTTGGTTGAGTTCGCATATAACAACTCTTTTCATGCATCTTTAGGGATGGCACCATTTGAGGCACTCTATGGACGAAAGTGTCGCACACCCATTAGTTGGGGTAGAATGGAAGATGAGATCATCATCGGTCCTAATTTTCTCAAGGAAATGGATGAGCAGATGAAGTTGATCAAGAGAAGATTGAAAGAGGCAGCCGATAGACAAAAAAGTCATGCTGATAGAAACAAGACTTTCAGACAGTTTGTTGTGGAAGATAAAGTCTTTTTGAGAGTCAAGCCTCATAAGAGCTCTATCTCATTTGGGAAATCATCAAAGTTGGCACCAAGATATGTGGGACCCTTTGATGTGCTAGAAGTTATTAATCCAGTCACTTATAGATTAGCTTTACCACCTGCTCTAGCTCAAATCCATAATATCTTCCATGTTTATTTATTGAAGCCTTATCATCCTGAAGCATCTCATATTCTTGATTGGCGATCTTTACAGGCACAGGATCCAGAGTTGGTGCTAGTGGAGCCCATCCGAATCCTAGATCAACGTGGCATGAAGCTACGTAGTAGAGATTTCACTCAGTATAAGGTCCAGTGGGACCAATATTCTGAGAATAGTGCTACATGGGAGGATGTTGAGACGATTGACTGTCATTTTCCTCATTTGCTTTCTTGGAGTAGTATTTGCTTATTGCATGAGATACTTTGATACTCTAGTTATGATTCACATGTTGTGAGATGGATAGCATGGATGCTACTATTATTGTTTATGTTTTGAGTTGAGACTACAATGTGTGGTTATTATTTTATGATGTTAAGATACTATGTGCTTATTGTTAGAATAATAAGAAATTGGGACGATGTCTCTTCCAAGTGGGGAAGGATATCATGGACCGTATTTATCTATAATTATCTAGATAATTAAGAAAATAATGCTTATTTTTCGCTTATGAAATGAAATTGAAATGAAAATGAAATTTTAAGTGAAATTAGATGATAATGAAATGGAAATTTAAATGCAACGAAATGATTTACATTTATTTCCTTTTTTGATATGTAAATGCAATTGAATGATTAGTATTATTTTTATTATGAAATTGGAGATCATCATTGCTAATGAGAAATCGAGTGCAAGTGAATGCAGGAACATGTGAACGCGGATGAAGGCAAGAACATGGTTCAGGTAGAATTGTTTTAGCTCTTGGACTTTGGTAGAATAGATGGAATCTCACACACCACATTAGATCTTGTTGAATTCATCTTGCATACATGAGTGTGTTAAATGAACTTAAATAGAATGCTTGTTTAATTTTGGAATGATGAAGTTCTTATACAACTGCTCAAAATTGAATTCATATTTTAAAAAAAATAGATTGATTTGAACGTTTTTAAAGTGACTATGTACGCATTTTGATTCGTTGTTAATATATTGTTTTTTTTTATCGATAAAAGGTCAAGGCCAAAGAGTTTTATTAATTTTAAAAATAGATAGATTTACATTTACACCTCCATTCGGTGTGGGCACTGGTAGGAAAGAATGGAGGGAAGAAAACCTCCGATCTAGCCCAGATCCCTCAAGGATTAGAAAAAATTAAGAATGCGATACAAAATGGAGATACAAGATCAAAAAGGAAACTTGTCCAAAATAATGAAGATTGTATGTAGAAATCCTCTGTGTAGAGTTGAGCGGCAGATTGCCCATCACTTGGGGTGATGCGGGCGACAGTTCTTGCTATCCTGAAACACAGGGTTAAGCCTACTCTGCTCCTTATGCTGCACAAAATCTTGAGAAAAACTCTCACCAATATGTTAGGAAAAAGAAAACCGAACAGGTCAACTTATACAATATATCATACCTGCTTGGATGGTCACCTTGTTAGGATACACAACTCAAAATATTAGTCTCAAAAAATCTCCAAAAACATAATGCGAGAGTGATTACCCATCGAAGAGCATAAACATAATAAATATTAACGAGGCAAATTCCATAAATAATCTTGCAAAGAGATCGCGAGGAGATACCATCTAAAAGAATATGGTTCGAGAGCCTTCCAGGGCCTAATTGAGTGTCATGGGAAAGCTTTAAGTGAGATAAAATTTTATCAGGTCGACCCTTAATCTGATAATATGATGTTGGAGATAACTGGGAAGAAAGAGGAAAATTTACATATGCATCTAAGACTGATTAAACTTAAAACTAAGAGAACAGGCAGGAAAATAGGAAACTATATATGAATATGATTATATAGATGTGAGTTTGAACAAAGTCCTAATATATAATGTGAATGATGATAAATATATATAAAAATATAAATACAAATATATATATATATATACACACATGAAAGGCCTAGAAAGCCTGAAGGTGGCTGGGGCCAATCATCATTAAGCCGGTTGTGAAACATAGTGACAAAAGGATTCCTATCAAAAACAGGGTTTCGATGAACCGATGGAAGATTACATCGACATGTAAGGTAAAGCTTTCGATGAAAATGAGGAGATCGATGAAACCACAAGGCTCATTGATGATAAGGATGGTTTCATCAAAACAAGGTAACATCGATGAAACATGACTTTTCAAAGGAAGATAAAGTGATGCCACCGAAGTGTATGATTCCATCGAAACAACAGTGTGCTACGGAAGTTTTCTAAAAAAAATGAAATCAAACATGCCCCTAAGAACTTCGATAGAACCCTTGAAACTTCCACCGACATCAGAATCCTAAAAGAACCTATCGATGTTTCATCGGCCTCGATGAATTTCAAAAGGGACTTATTGAAAGCATTATTTTTCATTGATAGAAGGTATATCGAAGAAACCAAAGGAGGTTTCGTAGATGAAGCCAGGCTGTCGAAGAAACTATGGTATCAATAGTGGACATGTAAAGAATTCATCGAAGATGATAGTTCTACTGAAATTATGAGATCAAAGAAACTAGGGAAGGTTTCATCGATAGGACTTTTCGAGAAAAGAAAGGTGTCGAAGAGATACTAAAGTTATTGGCCGACAGTGATAGTTTCATCGAAAGACAAAAGGTCGATAAAACATAAGAGATTTTCATCGATAACATGCCATTGGTAAAAACAAAAGGTCAAAAGAAGATATTCTTCTTTCACCGACATAAGGAATTTCATCGATGCCAATGCAAAAGTCAGATAATGAGGAACTATCATCGATAAACTTAAAGATCGATAAGCCGGTTGTGAAACACAGTGACAAAAGGATTCCTATCGAAAACAGGGTTTCAATGAACCGATGGAGGATTACATCGGCACGAACACATAAGGTAAAGCTTTCGATGAAAATGAGGAGATCGATGAAACCACAAGGCTCATTGACGATAAGGATGGTTTCATCGAAACAAGGAAACATCGATAAAACATGACATTTCGAAGGAAGATAAAGTGATACCACCGAAGTATATGATTCCATCGAAATAACAATGCGCTACGAAAGTTATCAGCCAAACCAAGGCCATCGGATATACACACTAACCTCTCACCGAAATGTCTAGTTTGACTGAAATGGTACACCTGTTGTATTGAGGAAACCTATCGATGTTTCATCAATAAGATGATTTATCAAACAGACTTGGGCCTTGATGAACTTCAAAGGGACTTCTCGAAAGTATTATTTTTCATCGATAGAAGGTATATCAAAGAGACCAAAGGAGGATCCATTGATGAAGCAAGGTTGCCGAAGAAACTACGGTATCAGCAGGACATGTAAAGAATTCATCGAAGATGATAGTTCTACCGAAATGATGAGATCGAAGAAACTGGGGAAGGTTTCATCGATAGGACTTTTCGAGAAAAGAAAGGTGTCGAAGAGATACTAAAGTTATTGGCTGACAGTGACAGTTTCATCGAAAGACAAAAGGTCGATAAAACATAAGATATTTTCATCGATATCATGCCATAGGTAAAAACAAAAGGTCGAAAGAAGATATTCTCTTTCACCGACACAAGGAATTTCATCGATGCCAATGCAAAACCGGATAATGAGGAACCATTATCGATAAACTTAAAGATCGATAAGACGGTTGTGAAACGCAGCGACAAAAGGATACCTCATTAATGCAGATGGAGTTTTATATATATTTCGAATAAATGGATGAATGATATGTTTATTTCTCGTCATCAATTTATACATATGTATACATATATGTATATACATATGTCTACATATATGTACATATGTGTGTGTGTGTGTGTGTGTGTGTGTGTGTGTGTATATGTATATATACATACATATATATATATATATGTATGTATGTATATAGATATATATACATATATGTATGTATATAGATATATACGTATATACACATATACATATATATCTATATATGTATGTATATATATACATACATATATGCATATATACATATATGTATGTATATAGATATATATGTATATACACATATACATATATATCTGTGTGTGTGTGTGTGTGTGTGTGTGTGTGTGTGTGTGTGTGTGTGTGTGTGTGTGAGTGAGAGATAGATAGAGAGAGATTTTGCCAAGATCAAGAGGCAATGGAAAGCACAAATAAGAGAGACAAAATATATGATAGAAATAAACTGTATTCTATCAAGATGAAAATACTGATCAACTGGATCATCAATCGATACATACAATGAATATGAGCCTGCTTATATAGGCAAAGCTATATGGATATGTGAGCACACAAACATGACATGTGGCTCAATAAGAAACAATGGTAGGTAGGAAATAGGTGTGGGTAGGTAGGAGAAACAATATAATAGTCCACATGAGGTGGATCACCCACTGAATGTGGAGTGTAACAACAAGATCAACGCCATAAAAGGTGAAAATTCTCCTACACACACTATCCCAATGTGGCACAAACACCCAAGTGTCTCATACCCAAAATACTATGAAATGCATTTCATAAGTAAACTTAAGTAAGGTGTAATAATATCCATGATGAATAATTATTTACACCAACAATATGTGTATATATATGTGTGTGTGTGTGTGTGTGTGTGTGTGTGTGTGTGTGTGTGTGTGTGTGCATACATACATACATACATACATACATACATACATACATACATACATATATATATATATATGTGTGTGTGTGTGTGTGTGTGTGTGTGTGTGTGTGTGTGTGTGTGTGTGTGTAAGTCTATAGCTACATGAACTATTTTGTTCTTTCTTAATCATCGTAGACAGCATGTGGCTTTTTTGACCAACTTATGCAAAGTGGTCCTACCAACATTTGGCCAAAACTATACTGTTATGCAACTATTGTTAATATTTGTACACTCCTTCCATAGATTACTTTTATTTTATACATTTTTTGCTCAAATAATAATTTTATGATTATTTCAAATCAAACATATCAATTTAAAAACAATAGATTAAAAACAACAGTAATAATAAAAAGCAAGCTTTTTTATAAGCCCTAACCCTTGATAATTATTAGTACAAATTGTTTAATAACTATTTCAAACTTTTATGAGGATATGATGGCTCCATACCAAAGGATTATTTGGTAAGGGTCGGGCCAAGGGACGGGTGCAAATAGGGAGCAAATTTCAAAAAGGCCCATCCTCATTGTTAAGGACATGGTAGCATTTGAAGAAAGGAAACCCAACATTGCTAGACATATTGAATTTCTACAAATGTGGCTTGGCCAAAAGGTGAGCTCAGGTGGAGATTGGTGGAAGGATTATATGATTGTAGAATGGTATGTTCATTGGACCCCTAAGATGGCAAAATCCAAAGTGGAAGAGGAGGTGGTTGAGATTCTGCAAAATCATATGAAGAAAATACATGATTGCGTTGGCCCCAATGAGCTGCAGAAGGAGGTGATTCGAGCAGCCATATAGCCTCTCCCTCGACATGGGGAGTGCATCTTTGTGGATCAAAGCCTGATGAAGATGAAGGGGAAAGGCAAAAAGTGAAGGTCAATTCCTGGCAGCTCTTCTATAGTGTTGGTAAACAGATTTGTCATTGCGGTCGTTTACCTAAAACTGAACCTATTTGCCCGATAAGTAGTGACAAACGTTCCAACAGTTGGAGAGATCGTTCTGTGAAACACGATCGTCTTTTGCGTTTGAGACGGGCAACTCCCTCGTATGATAGGGGTATTTAGGATTTTTATGTACTTTTAACCTAAAAGTACATAAAGGAGAAAACATAAAACTAAAAAGAAATAAAGATAGAAACCCCAACAATAGACATACAACCATCAACTGAGATTTCTCAACATTAGCAACAAATTACAAGGGGAATTTATAAGTTAATATGCTTAGCCATGAGATGACGATAAAGAAGAATGACAAATCTCAACATACGGAGAGATAAGATACTTCAACACATTCAAACTGAGATACCAAAGGTTGCTTGTGCATCATCACATCAATTGTACAAATCACATATGCATAAAAAGACTACCAATTTGACATACGAGAAATCAGCAATGATAACACATGAATACTTTTAGAACACACGAACTAAGACGTATTCTTCATTATCCTTCTGGAAATATACAAGTCCAAAATCCTTTCTATACATAGTGCAAATCAAAATATCACAAGTTTCTCCTAGAATTCCAACAGAGTTTTCCCCTTTGTAAAAAGTGTCCTCATACATTACAAATAGCCTTATATTTATAGGCTTCCCAGAATAACCACCTTATAACCAACTTCAATCTTGGGTTAATAACTAACTCTTTTCTGCGTAAATCTCAATGAGTTAGTAACCTACATTTTTATGCACAAAAGAAGTCAACTTTCTAACCTTGGGTTGCAATAAGCGACATAAGTCACTTTTTACAAAAATAATATCAAACCTATTACATTAAAGAAATAACTCATTGTCGATTTGGCGAGGTGACCTCCATGTCTTCATTTGCATCTTTATCTTTGTAACTTTTTCATCATCGACTCTCTGCTTACACTGCGGAGTGTAGTTGCATACTAAAACATCTATCCATTGTAGTTTCTAGAGACTTTGAGTTTGTCCTTCTCATTCTTTTCTTGAAAGCGCCATAAACAAGTTGGAATGCTAGTACATTGAAATTTGCATCATGATATGACTCATCTATAAGGATAATCTTTAACCATCATAAAGGAGTTTTGGACATAACCAAATTTTCTCACACTCACACTCATCAAACTTGCTAAGCTTTCTAGAATAAATACAAAGTGATTTTCAATCCAACCAGATGAAGTCAAACTTTAATTACTTGGAAGATTTGCATGCATGCTTAATATCCATTCACCAATAAATTTTGAGAGTTTCCTTGTACCCAAGCCGAGAGCATGAAGAAAGGTTGTGAGATTTGGAATTACACCCGTTAATTGCATTAGCTTGAAACTTTCTAAAGCTTTTTCATCATTCTCATCAAAGGTTACCACAATTGGTATTGACACCAACCAATTGCATTTGACTGAAACCATAGTTCATTTAGGCGATATTAAACAATTTCACGGGCCTCATATCTGTCAAGCAGTAAAATATCCCTCAAGCAGTAAAATATCCCATACGAGTCGATGGATTTCCATGCCCAGTTTGAATTCCATAGGATGCTACTGACAAAGTTGAGGCAATTGCTTAAGACTTTCTTAAGACGTTCTGACAAATTCAATTTGTGCATATGCTGCTATCATCACATCCACAAGACATCTTTTACGACATTCTATCAAATAGTTCATATGTCGTCTCTCCACATTTTGCAAGCATATTTGTCGCTACGGTTTGATGAATATCGTGATTGGTTTTGTGTATACCCACATTTTGCATCTGTTGTGTTCTCTTAAAAAAATTCACGTGTGCTAGCTATGCTTCCCACGATCTGCATCATTATTTGATGCATTTTATCAGTTAATCTGCCTGTTGTGATTATATTCCATGGTGTACATATGTTTTGACCGCAATGCATTAGTATTGAGACCACATTTCTTTAAGGCATTTTATCAAGCATTTAACTTATGTGTTTCACGTGGTACTCTAGCCAAACACTCCATATGAATTGTCTATGCATTGAGATCTGCATCCATGACTACTAGAACGGCTGCGACTACAAATACTCTTTAACAAATCTCCATTCTTTGATCGTGGAATTTGGATTTACACCTGCCAATACATCTCTTTGGAGCATTTTGTCAGACAATTCACTAAATGTGTAAGCTGCTATCCCATGGTGCCCATAGCACTATGTAGAACAGTTCATGGGCCAGCACGATGCTCTTATGATCTTTACTCATGTTCACCAAAGTAGCAGATGTAATTCCATTCTCTTTTAGTTAGATATTATGTCGTGCTTAAGGCTCAAGACAGCCTCTTCCAAAGCGGGGGTCTAAGCTTCTTGCGTGACACCGGGAACATCAACATTTAACCCAACTGGATCAATTGATTCCATTTTATCGCTGGCTGGGAGGATATTGGTAAAGGTGCTGAATTTGGTTTTTCCATTGTCAATTTCATTTGCTCGAGAGTTTCTCAAGCCTTTTCAACAAATCTATCTTGCACATATATGTCATTACTGCAGCGCGTGACCTCATTTCTTTGAGCATTTTGTCAAACAGTTGGCAGCTCTTGTGTATGTTTCCAGCTTGCATGCATGTCTATCACACAATTTGAATTATAATGTTTAACCAAAAATGGCTTTACACTTATCCATTGCACTCATGTGAAGATTTCTATTGCATCACACAAAACGACATTTGCTTTGGGTATTCTATCATACTGTTATCATGCCTCCCCCAAGCTTACACAATTCACATTCATGCCTACCGCAACATTAAAATTGTGCTTTGACAGATGTCATAACAGGTTCCAAACTCCCATTTCGGTGCTCCTGTGCATTGTATTTGTTCGAGAGTTTCTATTACCTTTTCACCAAATTAATTTTTGTGCAGATTTCGCAATGAATGCGTTCCATGAGGAAACTTCTCTTTGAGCATTCAGTCAAACAACTCGCTTGCCTTGTTTATACTTCCACACTCATATTCATGTCTACCTGCACAATTCCAACTTAAATCTCTGACACAAATTTCTCATACATTTTAAGCATAGTTTGGCCATTTCATTTTTACACCTACCAACTACACTTGATTGGAGTCTCTCTAGAACCTTTTCAAGTTATTCATCTTGCATGCCCAATATTCTTTGATGAACGTCCACGCATTATTTCAGCTACAGGCATTCATTCAAACATTCTGACAATGGTTCATAGTTTATCTATGCCTTCCACATTTCGCATCCTTATTCACATTTCAGGAATGTCCATGCTCCCTTCAGTGCATTGATGAATGTTCATAATCATGCTACTTGAAGCTTTCTTTTCCTTTTTTATTCTTTCCTTTTGATGAAATTTATAAGAGGTCAAGAATGCTCAAAAAGTGAGCATTTCTAACCTTCTTGACAAAGTGGGGCCCGCGAGGTTAAGAAATGAGGTTAGGAATGCTCATTTTTTGAGCATTCTTAACCTTTTTTTTTGTTTATGAGGGGTTAGAAATATGGGTTAGACAAAAGGTTGAGAAATGAGGTTAAGAATGCTCAAAAAGTGAGCATTTCTAACCTTCTGCTTCAACGAGCTATCATTTACACCTTGTAAACCATTTTTCATTGAGAATGAATCAGGGAAGAATGCCACCAATGTCTAAAGACGGTTTTCTTATCGCAAATGACCAAACATATTGAAATAATTTAAAATATTAAATTATCATTAGAGAAATAATTTAAATATTTTAAATATATCGCTTTGGCTGGAGAAAAATGGCATAACTTTCAAACAGTAGGGAGTTAGGTCCTGAAATTTGAAACACGTGTCAATGGTAGGAAAATAGGTCCACACAATTATTTACACCTCATGACAAATCCTAAGATGAGATATTTTAATCATTTTGGGGCAATAAACACAAAATTGAAAGTTTAAAATATGACTGTATGAATTGGGTTCAGGTGAAAGTTGGCCACATGATACAAAATGACGCTTAGATCCTGACTGTCAAGTGTTTTCCCTCAATTTGTGATAATTTTCAAAATTCTTTCATTTTTCATATTTTGATTGGCAATGACCTTGGACAATGCGCTCATTACTTACGCATAAACATTCATTGGACCTTTACTCAACACTGAGATTGATTTGAAGTTAAAATTTTAGGTAGGCCAAATATGGGGGCAACATATAGACAAGGTCTAATTTGATTTGAATATGTAGTAATGTAAGCATGAATTTTGTATAATTAATCATGCTTAGTAGTTAGCAGCAAGGTTATGAGCCTGATAGTAGATGGATATTACTTCTCTGGAAGTGTCATATAGCATTCTGATATATATAGCAAGCATGAACTGCAATAGCAGTATTTTGTAAAACTTTTTATTTTTAATATAATAATACCGCTTCGGCTGTGGCTTATTAAAAAATAATTATTTCAAATTTTTAAATACCTCACTTTAAATTTCAATAGATAATTTTTTTATTAGATGATAACTAGTAGATAATTTCAATAGATAATAACTATTTACAGATTTCTATTACAATTTACATATTTTCTCCAATTACAACCATTCAATAGATGCTTTTTCCACAAACGTTTGATCAGATGATTATTATTTTTAAAATTGTTATGGATGAGCCCATTTACAAAATTCTTTTTTTTCTATAAACAAATCCCTTGAATTCAATGTGTATATAATAATAATATTTAAAAATAATAATCACAAATATGTCAGCTGTCATTCCTTTTTATTGCATGCATTTTATCCATTACCTACTATTCTATAGAAACTCCATTTTTTCATGCACATACTAATCTGCAAATGTGAAACAACTCCAGGGGAATCTAAGATTCAAGCTTATACCTATTAGAGAATTCACATGTAATGGTAGGTAGCCGTATGCATAACCCGGAACATTTGTTAATCTGATATCAACTCACATCATATGTATCACCATTACTTGGAATTTGCCTAGTCATCTTGTTATGACAGATTTAAGAACGTAATGATTATGCAATGTGATTATCGTGTTTTCATTAATACAATTGAATTGAAGAATTGAATGATACACTATTGCAATTCAAACAGCTGTTTGTTTAATAACAATCGAAAAATTTAGGATATGTTTACAGTGTTTATTACCATAAATGTCTTAAAATAGCCTATACCCGATCATTACAACATCGTACAATTTATAGTTTCCAATGTAAACAAATATGAAGTTTTCCTATTATTTTCTCCCAACTGAATTTCAGGAAAGTGTTGTTAAGCATAAGATAAGTTTGTTGTCCTTTAAAAAACATAATAATAAAATACATGAGCAAATACTCCAGAGTCCAGCATGAACATGTGGCAAATATGGGCTTTACCATCAACTTTTGTAGATTCCAATGCATGTCTAATACATTTGAAGGGATTTGGCCAAACGACCCATTAAAACAATTCCCCTCCAATTGAAGGCAATCAATCTATTTTTCTGAATATGCAGCTTCAAGGCATACAAATTTCAATTTCCATTAAAATAAACCTGCTGTACACCCATCCAATTGCTGATATGCATGCAGAGTAATACATCCATAGACAAAAGAATGCTGAACCAATGGTGGCTTCTCATACAAGCTATATGATAGTATTTTGAGTGAATGCTATGCTCTAGCGATTATTGAACCACAAGGTAGTAGGGCCCGAATCCTTTTGGCTCACTGGTGCTTAAGCTTAGCATGATAAACAAAAAGAAATCTGTGATCAAATATCACACCTGATGCCGAAACAAAGTCCATCCCTCACTGTTATAATACAAATAACCAAACATAGTGATACTCAATATATGAATCCCTTTCCCCTCTGCTAAGAGTATACTTCGAGCATTCACCTGAACAGTCAAAAAAATGTGCAAAAGATAGATACCTTTGAAGAAATAAGCAAAACAAGATAACTCAAATGTAAGACGCTGGTGAATTAAAAAAATGCAATCTTTTCCAAATTTTACAATGCCGAGTCCAAAAATATTAACTACATAAATGCCACAGGCAGCAAAGTTTTATTGAAACCAATATGTGCTTCAAGATGAACGCATTAATAGAAAGAAAACAAGTGTATATCCTAAACATGCAAACAAAAACAAAAACAGAAAAAACTAACCTATTAAAGTTTCAATGAGGTTTTGCAAGGATTAATACTCTCTGGCGTCCGATTCGGGCCTCATTAACACGCCCAAGATGACGAAGGACCTATATCCAATATTTACCATAAGAAACCACCTTTCATAAATAAAATATTCAGAACTCTAATGCATCACTACTTACAGTAAGTATTGCTTTGCCAGTGTTGTCTAACTTCAATACAGGCCCCTTAAGATCTGTCTCCAGACAGAAATATTTTCCCTTCACTGGCTCTGCTGTAGAAATGTCACGCATTTCCTGCTCACCAAACATGATACAGAAATATAGGTATACAATAGCTTTGGACTAAACCTCAAATAATAGACTGCTAAAGAAAACATGTCCTTACAAGTGCTCTCTCCAACAGACCTTCTCCCAACTGCAAATACATTTATGCACAAGCCATTAGTTTAGGTACTGTAAATTTAGATAGATGCAAAGTCAAGCATCAATTTGACAGTAGTTATTATTGGTAAGACTCGAAAGAAAACAGATCATAACAACAATTAATCGTGTAAAACAAAGATATAAAAAACAAATGAAGCGCAGACCTTATTCCTGGGTTCTTTTATCAGGTGAGCATTGGCCTCTGCAAATTGCGCCATCTCGTCAATAGCAGCATTAATCTTATCTAAAGTAAGACGCCCTCTCATATAGCTGTCAAAAAAAATTGTGTATCAATAATCTCATGTAATCCTGATAGTACTTGCATGTGTCAAATTTTGGACTAATACCAGTTGGCTAAATTGACATTGAAATAGAATGAAATTTTTGCACCCTCCAGACTCTCGTTTGTCAAATTACCTTGAAAGAGAGTCAAGTTCGTTACCGCTGACATACCAGTGTGGAGGTGGACCACGACCTTTCTTCTCCTGTAAATAAAGCTGTGTAAATATGTATTCATTGACGAATATCAAGAAACGGGTGCACAATTTCAATATAGAAAGAACACTTTAGGGAGTGATCACTTGTTATAAGCTGCTCACAATGTCATATTCACTATGCTTCAATTTTGCATTCCATGACAATGCTACACCAGGAAAAAATACAGAATTTTGCCCATATTAAGCATAATCTCAACCAAAGTCCTACAGGGCAGACCATTCACAAATGTAACTTGAAAATAACCTACACTTCCAGATATCATCTTTTACTATTGAGGATGCCTAAAATGAAATTGTCAAATCATGAAAACAGTCTGACCGCCACAAACGCCAAGAATCCATTACCAGAGTATATGTTAAAGTGCAGTTTTCTTGAACATTTACACTTGGGATTTTTCTGACAATTTGACACTGAAAACAGCTAATCTGAAGCCGTATCACTGTGACTAATTTCCCTCATATATTGTATGCATGATGCTAATGATTCCTTCCAAATAATTCCTCATCTTCTTACCGTTGAGAACTTTCATCAGATAAGTTTGTGATTTGCCTCACTGTGGAGCAAATGCTTGTGAAGCTGCAATTCAGGTTAACAAAAAGACAGGCCAAAATAGTTCTACGCTACTTTGGGGTGATTGCAGGAACATAAATAGCCACAACCATTTGGTAGACCACAAATCAAGGTGACCAAGTGATTCAAACTATGCAGCATATCCTGTTTTAAGGTTTAACTGTGCATAATGGTCTTTTGGTTTTAATTCAATTGAGACAGAGTTTTGAGGAATCTAAGCGAAAGGAAAAGTGGAAAGTTGTAAATGAAAACAGAGTATGGTGCTCTCATGAACCATGGAACATTGGATTTTGCTAGTATTGTCACCTTGAAGTCTCTCATTGGCTGATAATAGTTTAGTATGAAATATATAATATTACGCCAGCCCTCCCCTTCACACGAGTACCAGAGTTTGTTAGTTACAAAGGGCTTTGGACAAACGGAGGGAGTGGACTATGAAGAGACTTTTTCTCCTAATATGAAAAAGTCACAATAAGAATGGATGTGGTTATGGCATTACACTTCAAGTGACACACCTGGCAAATGGATGTAAAGAGAATTTTGCTTTATCATGGCTATCTGGATGAAGGGATATTTACTTCCCTGCAACAAAGTTTTGAAGCCAACTGCAGGCTTTTTGAGAACTGAAGCAACTGCTAAGATTCTGGTACATCAACATCATCGATCATCTCATAGGTAGTAGAGTCATCCAAATTTGAATATGTGAAGTGTTTTGAATCTTTGATGATGATATTGTAATTCTGGTGTACAATGATCTTATGATCACTTGAAGTCAAACATATTCAAAAGGTAAAGTCTAATGTATGCATGGATTCTGAAGAAAAGAAATATCCCTCTTACATTAATAGCTGGGTGTAAAAAATTTGGCTGATGTGAACTTTGTCTAAAAGTATAATGTTTGCCAGAGAAGTTATATTTGGCTGAGTGGAAAAATATATACTTTTACACCAACATAGGTCGTACTGAAACTGTCAGCCAAATTTGGCTCAAAGACAACTACTAAGTCAATTCAAAGGAAATTAGATGATATCTTCATATACGTCACAGATACTAGAAAAAATAATTGTTTTGCAGTCAACTATGTATCCATACTCACGAGTCTATGACATCACCAAAGGCTGAGCACTAAGGGTAGATTATGATATTAAATGAAAATAAGATGTATTGAAAAGATCAAATGATTAATGACATCAACAGCAATTTGTGTTATAACTAGGCACAATTGCAGTCACATTGGTTGGCCAAAATTAATCTACCATTGCTCCTTCCTGCACTGAGGAAGATTATAGAACAGTAGTAGATGTAGAGTAAGAAACAGTTTGAATATGCAAACTATTGGATTTTTTACAAATAATACCATCCAAGGTATTAGTACTCTATCACAACAATCACCAACCATGTATTGATGAAGCTTGTAAAAGTCATGGAAACAAAAATCCACAAAAATCATGATTATATGCAATCTTTTGTGAATCGGTCTTGTACCTGGTTTTTTCAAACTGAGGAAGATTATAGGACAGTAGTAGATGTAGAGTGAGAAACAGTTTGGATATGCAAACTATTGGATTGTTTGCAAATAATACCATCCAAGGTATTAGTACTCTATCGCAACAATCACCAACCATGTATTGAAGCTTGTAAAAGTCAGAGAAACAAAAATCCACAAAAATCATGATTACACGCAATCTTTTGTGAATCAGTCTTCCAGATTCCCAAATGCCAAGAAGTTCTCCAAAATTTCTTCTTCCAGATTCCCAGCTGCTGTGTGGGAACAATTATTCTTCCTGGAAGACCAAACTTAAAACTCAAGTCAACTTTGAGGAAGTTTGGGATGTGGTCAATGGAACCACAACAAGACACGACACAAATGTTGATGAACAAAAGAAATTTGATCAAGCCGACAGAAAAGCAAAATTGATCATTTTGTTCAGTGTGTCTAATGAAGTTCAGCCTGTCATTTGAGACTTGTCCACAGCCAAAGATGCATGGGACAAGCTCAACACGGTATATGAGGCAAAGAATTAGAATCAAATCCTGAATTTGCATAGTCAACTACATGGCTTGAAGATGAAGAATGGCGAAAAGTTAGAATCCTTCCTCAAAAGGATTGCAAAGTTGAGAGCTTCCCTACAAGCATTGGGAAAAACAATTGATAATCCGTTTTCAGTGCCCCTATTGTTCTACAGGCACTACCTCCTAGATATAAAGTCTTTGTGACAACTTTGAATGTCACTAAGACAACACCCACTTTTGAGAAGCTAGTGAATCTACTTTAGAAGGAATAGTCTATCAGTCAAGAACATGGTGAGGATCACCATGCAAAGACCACATGCCATAAAGGCAAGAAGCCTATGAAGCAATTCAATGGACCTCCCAAATCTGATGATTTATCCAGACCTCAGAAGAAGTGGCAAACCACGATGGGAGTAGAAGGACAAGTAGGAACAACAAGGCAATGTTGTTGAAGTAGAAGATTCTCCGGATGAGGAACATGTGCTTTCAGCTCACACTTCTAAAGATGTTTCACAATCAACCTCATTATGGTATGTGGACTTTGGTGCTCCAAAGCACATGACTAGACAGGAGTGGTTTCTCGCATTGAAACTCAATCATGGTACAGTCACTCTTGGAGATGATACCACCCATGAAATTAAAGGTATTGGTGACATCTCTTTGAAGTTTTGCATCAATCGTTGTAGGCTTACTAATGTCTTGTATAAGCCAAGACTTACCAAAAATCTCCTTTTTGTTAATCAATTTCTTGACCACAACATTAGGATTGAGTTTGATAGCAATTAGGATAAAAAGATGTCTTATCAAAGATAAGTCTAAATATGAAAAGATTGTTGCCAGTGCTACTAAGGTTGGTAAAATGTTTAGGGTTGATACAATTGCTAATAATCAAGCTTTAATGATTAAGGTCAATGATCTTGCTATGCTTTGGCATTGTAGATTTGGTCATTTAAGCACTAGTTACTTGCTAAAACTCAATTAGAAAAGCATGGTCAAGGGGTTTTTGTCACTTGAAAAGTCGAGTGTTGTTTGTTCTAGTTGTATTGCTAGAAAACAGCATAGAGCACCCTTCTATCCAAGTGAGCATCTTGCCAATCAACCTTTGTAGCTGGTGCATATCGATCTATGCGGCCCTATGCCACCTAGTCACAATGGATACAGGTAATTTCAACTTTTTGTTGATGATCATTCAAGGAAAATGTGGGTATATTATTTGCAGCATAAAGATGAAGCTTTTTCCTACTTCAAAGAGTTTCGCACTCTTGTGGAGAAAGATAAGAATCATCATATTCATGTCCTCCGCTCAAATTGAGGGGGGGAATACACTAGAACAAAATTCTCCACATATCTGAAGGAAAATCGGATTCGGCATCAATTGACTGCAGCATACACACCTCAGCAAAATGGTGTTGCTAGACAAAGAAATCACATCATCATGGAGATGGTTCAAAGTATGTTGCAAAACATGCATATTGAGCTAAAGCTGTACACACTACAGTATATCTCTTGAATCGTGCACCAACCAAAGCACTTGATGGCATCACACCAAACAAAGCATGGACAGGGGTAAACCCATCTATCTCTCATGCCTATATGCATATTCCTAAACAACAAAGAAAGAAGCTTGATGAAAAATCCATGAAATGTATTCTTCTTGGATATAGTAATGAATCTAAGGTATATCGCCTTATGGATCCTAATACAAAGAAGATATACATCAGTAGAGATGTAATTTTTGATGAGAAGAGTGAGTCAAGTTCTCCTCCCACATCATCACCCTCTACAGATAGTTAGGAAAAATCTAAATTTGAAGTTGTTGCTAAAAGAAGGTGAAGAAAAAGAAAATCACAAGCTCTTGATGATGCTAACAAGCTCATAGATCCCTAAAAATTCAGATTGAAGAAGCTAAGAAGGTTCAAGAAGATCTGAAAATCAAATTAAGTTTAAGGAAGAAAGTTGTGATAGATTAGAGGCTGAAATCGTCTTTGTGAGGAAGTTAGATAAATCATCAACAATAATGAACCAAGAAGACATAAATAAGAAAAGTTCACTATCCTTTAATGATCTTCTAGCCTCTCAAAAACGGTCTTCTAATAAATGTGCAATTGGCCTTGAAGAAGGTCAAAGCTCTAAGTCTTCAAAAGAAGAACAGCATACTCTTAATGGTGATAACTCAAGATTTTCATCAACAAAAATCAGAAATTTAGGTTTCAAGCAGCCTTTCAGTACTAGACAAGCACTCCTAACCAGATTTAATCATTTTGTCTTTCATGCTACTGTTATGCTTGTAATTACTTTGGGCACAAAGCAATAAATTGTACAATGTCTTTTAGATATGATTTTAGATTTGTGAATCAGAACTCCTTTGCCCCTTTGAAGAGTTATAATTATGTTTGTTACAAATACAATAACATTAGACATAGTGCAAAGTTTTGTAAGAATGGCAAGGCAGATTTTCCAAAAAAAGATGTTAAGAACAATGCTAAGGAAACCAAAGTGTGGAGGAAGAAAGAGAAAGAGGCTGAAACAAAGTCTCTGATTGTGCAAACAGCTCTTCTTGCACAAAATGAGAGAGATATATGGTATGTGGATATTGGCTACTCCAAACACATGACCGGAGATGAGAATAATTTATTTACTCTCTAGAAATCCAATGGTGGAAAGGTAAGGTTTGGTGGAAATTCATCTGCAAGGGTGGCTAGAAAAGGTACTCATATGTTGAATGATAGAAAGACTAAAGTTGAGAATGTGTTGTTTGTAGAAGGATTAAAACACAATTTGCTTAGTGTTAGTCAGTTGTGTGATCAAAGACATAGTTTAACTTTTAGTTTTGATTGTTGCAAAATTTGTAAAGATGGTGTTCATATTGCTAATGCAAGTAGGGCAACGAACAATTTATATATTCTTGATGATGTTAAGAGTGAAACTTTGTTGTTTGAGTTTACTTGATGAATTTTGGCTGTGGAATAGAAGATTTGGTCATTAAATTTTGATAATCTTATTGAAATCAGCAAGAAGGGAGTTGTTAGAGACTTGCCTAAACGCACTAAACCATCTGACATTGTGCGCAAGGATTGTCAATTGGGCAAACAAACTCGTAGGAGTTTCAAATCAAAGGAGTACTCAAGCACGATGCCTTTAGAGCTGATACACACTGATTTATGTGGTACTACAAGAACAGCAAGTATGCAAGGTGAGAGATACTTTATGTTTTTAATTGATGACTACTCATGTATGACTTGGGTGGTCTTTTTAAATGAAAAATCAGAAGCGTTAGAGAAGTTCAAAGCCTTTAGAGCTTTGGTTGAGAATGAGAAGGATCTGAAAATTAAGTGCCTATGATTAGACAATGGAGGTGAACTTACCTCAAATGATTTTGTGTGTTTCTGTGAGAAGTTTGGTATCAAAAGACAATACTCTGCTGCTAGGACACCTCAACAAAATGGGGTGGTTGAGAGGAAGAACAGATTAGTTCAAGAGATGGCAAGAAGTATGATGAATAAATCAAAGGTGAGTGATTGTTTTTGAAGGGAGGCAGTCCATACAGCTGTCTACATTCAGAACAGAGGCTTGATTAGAGCTAAGCACAACAAGTCACCATGTGAACTATGGAATGGTAAGACGGCATCTATTAAGCATTTTAAAGTTTTTGGCAACCCTTGTTACATTAAGAGAGATGAGGATAACTTAGGTAAATTTGATCCAAGAGCTCATGAGGGTATTTTCCTAGAATACTCTTCAAAAAGTAAAGCCTATAAATGTTTTAACAAGAGATTACATAAGATAGTTGAGAGCACTAATGTAAAAATTCATGAGATTGCTGACTCTTCTGAGAAATTGCAAAGTTGTGATGATGATTTACTAAATGGTGAGGCTGAAAGTGTTGATAAATCAACTTCTACTAGTATGCAAGTTGGGACAGCAAGTAACAATGCTAGAAATACCCTTGAAAACAATCAAAATGAAAGTGCTAGTACACATTTAGAGGGTGGAACAGCAGACGATCAGTTTAGTACAGCAGATGCTTCAGTTGAAAACTTAGTAAGGATGATGAGTCTTCTAATGCTAATCAAACTCTTTACAGGTCTATGATAGGAAGTTTATTGTATGTTACAGCCACTAGAGCTGGTATAGTGCAGGTTGTAAGATATGTTGCTAGATTCCAAGCTGCCCCTAAGGAAACACATGTTCATGCAGTTAAAAGAATTTTCAAATACTTCAAAGGTACTATGGAGTATGGGCTTTGGTATCTTAGTGGAAATGATTTCTCACTTACAACCTATAAGATGCAGATTGGGGTGGCTCAATTGATGATAGAAAGAGAACAAGTGGAGGTGCTTTCTTCCTTGGGAAGTGTTTGGTTTCATGGCGTAGTAAAAAGCAAGCATCTGTTTCTCTCTCTACAACTGAAGCAAAATACATTGCAACAATGTCCTGTTGCACACAAGTTTTTTTGGATGAAGCAGACATTGAAAGACATTAAGGTAGATTTCAGTCATCCTATTTCTATCTTCTGTGATAATATGAGTGCCATTAGCATATCTAAAAATCCTATTTTGCACTCTCGAACCAAGCATGTTCCTATCATGTATCACTTCTTTTGTAAGAAAGTTAATAATCAGCAAGTTAAACTTGAATATGTTTCCACTAAAGATCAGATTGCAGATGTGCTTACTAAGCCCGTACCAAAAGATACATTTGAAAAGCTGAGACAGAAGTTAGGAGTGGTTTCACTCCATCATTGAAGAGTTGTATTGCTTAGAGGGAGTATCTATTGCACTATTTTATACCTTGTTTCAATGTTTGCAAGTTTTATTACAGTTTGTATCAGTTTTTGGTTGATTGCAACTCTGTATCAATCGTTGATGTCAAAGGGGAAGAAGTTATGTTTTCCCAGTTTCAGGAGGTTGCAGAAGGAGATGAAGTTGCCATCATTGACAAAGGGGGAGTTTGTTGGAATATTTGTCATTGATGTTAAGGGCTTGTTGAAGTGTGCCAAGTTGTTGCTTCTGAATTTTGGTTAACCTCCCTGTGTGCCAAGTTGTTACTTCTGAATTTTGGTTAAGCTCCCTTTGTGCCTAGTTGGTTGAGCTCCCTGTGTGCCTGCTTGAGTAGCTTGAGCTGCTTGGCTACCTACTTGAGCTACCTGTGTGCTTGTTGGAGCTGTTTGTGTGTAAGCTTACTTGTCAGCTTCAGCTAGTTGGTTGCTTGTGTGTCATTTTGTCAGCTGCTGCATCAGCTCATGTGCCAAGTCATCTTTTGAATTTTCAAAGGCAATTATTTTCTTTTTCAACACATATACTCCAGGTTTGGGTAATTGAGTGAATGAAATTAATTCATTCAATAATTTCTCTTTTTAGTTTGATGACTTCAGACATCGTGTGCACTTTTTTTATCCTCCTCCTTGGCAATTCGTGGGACATGCATAAGGGGTCAACACAAACAGGGCTGCTGTTTCAAGTCCAAGTTGGGCGTGTAAATATGGATTGGAGCTATTTTTTTTAGTGATTTCGGGATTCTTTTTTTAAAAAGGTTTCAAAATGTGGTCGAAGAGTTCGTGTTGTGCACTATTTTTCAAGTTGCCATTGTTAAAAATTATTATTGGATTGGTATCTCACGTCTCATAAAGAGAGCAGAAATACCTTTTTGTGCATGCCATATTTTGAAAATACAGAACCGAAATGCTTCAAAAATAATAAAATATGTCCACGATTTTTGGGAAAAAAAAAGGAGAAGTTCCAAAAATACATAGTGATTGAACGGTATAAGAATTTAAAAAAACGCCTTTGCCTAAAATTGTTTTCTTCTAGAAAGTCCACGATAAGTGGTGTGTGGATGTAACGCACTGCAGTCACAAAATACGAAAAAACTTATTTGACAATTATTCTTTGTGCCATCATGGGAGCAAGGGTTTCAAGCAATAATTATTAATAAAATTCAGTAGCACAACATACATAGAGAGTGGTAGAGAAGTTGCGGGGATTATTTTAATGAAATTTAAGAGTCGACTTCTTTTTTTTATCGTTTTGGGCTTTTGGAGCTTTCTGAATTTGATATGTACGTGTTGGGATGTGAGGAGTTTGAAACAATTTTCTAGGACAGGCGTCTCTTGTTATTGAAATTATTGGAGCTGTATTTGCCAATCGTTTTTTGTGAATACGTGGTCTGTTGCTAAGTCACAAGGTTCGAATTCGAGTTCGAATTCAGCAACTATAAAAATTGAATGAAGTTCAGCAAGCATAAAAAGTTCGAAAAAAAATCAGCATTAAATTTTCCCTATATAATTTGAAATAAATTTAAAATATTTATATATTTATAAGTTTAAAAATTTGTTTTAATTTTAAAATTTGTTAATATTTATATATTATTAATTTAATATCAAAATTTAAATTTTAATTATTAAATGTTTGTATTGAAAAATAATTAAAATATATATAATATTGAATTTAAATCTATTAAAATTTAAATGTTTAGTTTTAATAAAAATAATATTTAATTTTTCATAAACTCTATTATAAAGTTAGAAAAGAAATGTGATTTTTAAAATTTTATAAAACAACAAACATAGCAATAAAAAAACTTAAAACAAAACGAAAAACGAAAAACCTAAATTAAAAACAATTAACGATGACCCTGTTGGAGTTGCATTCTTTTTGAAGTGAAATGCAAACTTGTTGCACATTGCGTTAATGTCTTTAATGTCTTCCTTTCACAGGTCGAGAACGAGTGGCTTGTCACAAAATAAATGCATTGAGCTCACTCCCTCACGCGGCAGAGGAAATGACGAAATCTTTGAATCGGCTACAAAAGAACCCTAAACGACAAAAAAAACTAACCAGCACAGGCATTGAATTTATTTTAAAAAACTATTAAAACCCTAAACGAAAATGCTTTTGAAAAAATATTTTTCATTAAAGAAAATTTTGCTTTTTTTTGTACGAATTTAAACGCAAATTTTACGAATTTCATACCTTTTTAAAAGGTTCACCGAATTTCGAACTTCAAGCCAGAAATTCGGCTAACCTTGTGACATAGGTCTATTGCATGACCTAGTAAGTATTTTTAAAACAAGAATTTTCTGAGTGCTGGAAATAGGGAAGATTTGAAAGTCATGTTGTTGCTATGTTTGAGAAACTATTTCTATGAAGTTTGTGTGAACCATATCGGTGGCTTGCGTTTATTTTTGAGGGTGGCTATTCACAACATATTCTGGAACTGAAAATAAGTGCTTTAGTGGTAAGAGGTTGGTGTCTTATTATTCAAAGTTGGTGCTCTTACAAAGGTTGGTGCCTCTGCTATAAAGAGTTGGTGCTTTTGAAAAGTGAAAGTAATCAGTGAGTTGTAGCTCACTTATATAATCCGGGTTGTAGCCCATTATTTTGAAGTAAACGGAATTCTTTGTGCCGTAGTTTTTTACCCGAAAGGGTTTCCCACAAGAAAATTTTGTGTTCTTGTTTCATGTTTTACTTTCATTTCTATATCTTTGTTCTAAGCAGTTTCATGAGTTTTTAAAAGTTATTGAAAATTTTCAAATACTGATGCACCCTCCCGCCCCTCTCAGCATTTGCTACATGCTTCTCAGAATGTGCATGTTTTGAGTCTTTTTTGGAAAACTTGGTTAAATACCCCATTGTTGGGCTCTTTGAAGCACAGATTGTGCCAAGACAGTAGCAACCACTCCTATGTGTATGGCTTATGAAAATAGTAGTTGTGAAAAAAAAAATTGTGTGATACAAAGGATTGATATGATGAAATTATTCATATGTGGTTCAATGGAGAAGCAACCTAAGTCACAAGGTTCGAATTCGAGTTCGAGTTCGGCAACAATAAAATTCGCATGAAATTCGGCAAGGATAAAAAATTCGAAAAAATATTTGACATTAAGTTCGCCTTATAGATAGATTTGATTTTTTTAAATATAAGTAATAAATTTAATTTTTCAAATCTACAAGTAATAAATCCAAAAAAAACAATATTACATTAGATTTGAATAAATTATAATAAACATAAAATTATTATAATATAATTATATTGGAAATTTTAATTTTAAGTATTATTAAAGATAAATAATATATATTATAAAGAAAGTCTAACTTAAATGTTTTAAAATTTAATTAAAAATTAAAATAACAAAACATGCGATTTAATCATAAAATGTAAATAAAATATAAAAAATAATAAATTATAGTTGAAAAAACAAAAAGTAAAAAATGAAAACAAAAAGTTATAAAAGAAAAATAAAAAATTAAACATAAAACACTTGCTCGTGCAAAACCCTACTTTCTTCATCCCCCTTCAATTACTTCCCGACCCCAACCCCCATTCGACATCCAGATCCATTTGTTGCGTTCTGACGAGTCCATTTGATCCGACTATAAGGAGGACCCATTGTTGGTTGAGAAGCGATTATAGTCTTCCGTCGAAAGTGGCCCGAGATTTATGGTTGGAGCACACGAGCACAGGTGATTCGCTAACCTACTCCTGTGAAGCGGTTGGACAAGGAAAAAAAACTGTGCCCTCGATACCTACGAATCTGATGCAAATTTTAACAAATTTTTAAACCTGTTTTGAAATTTGCCAAATTTCGAACTCTATGGCTAAAATTCGACGAACTCTGTGACATAGGAAGCAACCACCAACATAGTGAAGGATTTCATCGACATTACCATATTTTTATGGGTATGAGTTATGAAAATGGCAGTACTGAAGAAGAAAACTTGTCATAAAGAAAATTGATATGATGAAATGAGGGAATCTTCAAATGTGGTTTGATGGTGAACTGAAGAAGCAACAACCTACTTGGTGAAGGATTTCATCCTCAATAAACAATAGATTTTCATCTTTTTGACATCCACATTGAAAACAAAAATTGAATAGGTTTTCTCTTTACAATATGATGAAAATAGCAGTTGTAATACAAAAAATTAATATAATGAAATGAGGGAATATTCAAATGTAGTACAATGGCAAAATACAGAAGCAACAACCAACCTCGTGAAGGATTTCATCCCAAATAAACAATATTTGTAGGGACAAACCACCTACCATTCAACTCACAATGCCATGAAACTTAGTTATTTGCACTTGCATCAAATTGCATCAAGTTACCATTCACTCCCAAGAGGTGACGTGATTAATTAAATGCAATTTCCTTCAAAAAACATATATATGCTAATAAAGAGTAATTATACTTTTCAGCATTACTAACTCATCTTTGGTATTGTTCAACTCCCACCCACAGCTCAACTAATCTCAAACACTCTAATATGTGCCCAGCTAACATAATCATCTTAGGGACTACAAATTTGCTGCTCAGCTCACACAGTAAAGCACTTGATTCATTTGGCATATGCACTTTGAGCTTTTCAAACTAAATAAAACAGAAGTTCCTACTTGTCAATTAGTAGCATAAATATAATTCACTAATCATTTTAGCAGATAAAATTTAAAATCTGTTTACAATTGTTAATTATGGGCCGTTATTGTTTAGTAACTCCTATTAACAAATTAACTCCCGATCAAAAATATTTTGTTCCATATCTCCTGTTAACTAATTTAATTCCTGATTTAAAATATTTTTATACATATTTGACAGAAACATCCATAAACTAACAGAAGAGAAACCCCATTATTAGACAATAAGAGATAACCAAATAACCCTTAATAACATGCACGGGTGCATACATGTATTACATATGCAGATGCATAGGTACGAAAATATTTAGCAGTTCTACACTGATTTTGATTATGTCCTCATGCATTTTGATCTTATTGATGTCTTTTATTGCTTTGGGTCCACTAGCAGTCTAACAACTCATGGTATAGTGTTAAGGTGGATCAAATGTCATAATAATGATCCAACTCCAAACTGTGTTAATCATGACCCCATCATAATTGGCTGAGATAATGCAGACCCAAAAATATATATGTAAATTCAAATCTTTGGTGAAATCTTGAAAGATTAGATGTCACACAAACAAGGCTTATAACTCAAGGAGTTACCTAAAGTTCTGTTAATGAATTCTAATTCTTCCTGTGCCTTAGAAGAATCTGTTTAGGCACAATTTCCTATTTAGTGATAAAATATAATAAGTTCAGAAATATTAGCTCCTATTTGGCTGTTGACCATGACTAGTGTTGATAAGCATAAATCAAATCCAGTTCAGTCTCTTACTATTCCATGCAAAGTCTTCTTGAAAATATAAAGCAATCTAAAGGTAATTACCAGCAATGGCACTCAATGCACAATGCACCTCAAAAGCCTTTGACCCTTCGTGCCTACTTTCTATAGCCTTTTTTACATTGTTTCTTTTGTTTGGATTTCTCTTTTTTTCCCTAGTACAATTATACAAGAGGAGAAAGCCAACTTATCTTTAATTCATATTTTCCCACAAAATGTCAGTGGGGCATGCTTCATTGGTGAATTTGTTGAAATTTCATGTGGCCATCTACGATATTTACTCTAGCTACCACCAAGACCACTAGGCTGACATGTGAATAATAACATCAACTCCGGAATGCCTACCAAGCTTGCCAAACGAATCAGCGTGGACTATGTAATGTCCCCTTTTGGGATATTCGTTTAAACAATAACAATTGTAATGTCCCCTTTTGGGATATTCTTTTAAACAATAATATTCACTCAAAATATGATAATAGTCTTATCAAAGATTACAAATTTATTATAAATATTCAGGTCAATAAATCATAGTACAATATCCGAAGTTGATCAAACTATCAATTCTCCAAAAATACTTTGCATATCTGCTGAATTAGAGGGTTTCATCCCTAACTCAACAGTGACAATACCAAGGACCCCATCACTAGCTTGTCAAGGGCATGAAAGGATTGCTGTCCTTCCAACAATTAGCCCATCTTGGAGGGTTTCCATCCTCCTCAACCAATATTTGGATCCAAACTCAGTAAGAACATGAAAGGTTCTCAACCTTTCAATTCTCGTGAACCCAGAAGGGATTTTGTCCTTCCAATTTGCAAACACTACCTAGAATTCAAAACTGATAACTTGATATATCTGCTAGACTGTCGCTGATTAGCCTTTTCTGATAAATTTTTCTTGATGGATTGGCAATTCAATCCTTGAGTAATAAATGAATGGATTTATAAATGACTCTTGAATGAATTTCTGAAATTATATATTAGCGAATGACTAGTAATTTGGATATAAATTTCTCAATTGATATTCTGAATCGATTGTCAATTGATTTGTGAATCAATGATCTGAGTTGCTGAACTCATTTGGTATGTTCTTCCCTTTTATATCTTTACATTTGAAGGAGACAAGCCTCTTCAATCAAACCATTGCTTTTGCAAGAGTAACACCTCCTCATTATCAAGCGCTGCCTTGTTATGTTTAATTTAATTTACATGCTTTTTGGTAATTGCTTCCAATAATATTCTTTAATTAATCTCAGTCAGCCCTCTTTTAACTAAACCGCTACCATTTTAACTTCTTTTGCCAAGGGTAAGAACAGCAATCAAGGATTTTATAATGCTACAGCTCTCTTAACATGGCAGAGGCATGACAGGCTAGGTCATGGTTTATCACAACATTAATCTCTTGGGCAATTATTTTTTTTCAATCTAGTCTGCCAAATTTGGCAGGTGATACTAAAGTCTAATCTCACTCAACATTTGTGTGTGAACTAGCCATTTATCTGGCCCAGACATACTAAGAAAGTTGCAGTAATCTAAGTTAGCAGCAAATGGCTTTGCTATCTGTCTATTTTGAAGATTCTTACACCTAGCATGAACAAGTGTTAATGGCTTTTGGGTATAAAAAGCACATTACAAATACAGCTGTGCCAAAAAATTAATATAGTACATTACATATAATTACTGTTTAAGGCCATGTATCACAAACTTGGTAAGATTTTGCAAGGAATTTTTAAGATCTTCAAAACAACCTTTTTTTTCTGTTTTCCTTTAGCAACAAGAAATGCCAACATGTGCAAGTATAACAGTGTGTCGATCAATCAGAGCTATAGTTTAAAGTTTAAACAAGAAGTTAGTTCACAAGCACAGTGCAGTCGTTAAAGGGGACTGGACAAGAAGCTCCTTAGAATGACAAAAACACTTGGCATAAATTGAAAGAAAATAAGTTGGGCACCAAGACTTAAATCTAAATATTTGGAGAAGAATATAGACTTGCCTTTTGTATTTTTAGCTCCTCTGTCGAACCGGAAAGCACATCACTACCATTTGTTTTTGACAAGCTGAAACACAATGAAAACAAGCATTCATAAATTCGCTTGCCATGTCATCAAAGTGCAACCTACAGAAGAGAGCTAATCTGGTTCAAATAACCACCTAATGGCTTTTTCATCCAAAACAGGGTTAAAGCTTCCCGGCATTTGAAGAGGAATATTGTTAAGCATATGCTGCAGTCTCTTTTGTTGATGCCATGATTGTTTAATCAAATCCTGAAACAACCACAAGCACGATAGATATTAAGTTTTATTCACATGGTCCCTTCATTAACAATATTCAAAAAAAAAAATGTGACCATAGATCTGTAAATATTCTCCCTTACTTTTGGAATTTAAACCACATTCTCTTATATTTAAATTTATTTAGTTGTTACCCTATATTTTAACCAGAACACTAGTGCAAATTTTGTATATAAAATTACCCCTACATAATTGCACATGGTTTAACCACCTTATCCAGCAGGTTCCCAGTGAAAACATCTGAAGCATCCGTACAGTTGAGGTGTAATGGAAATGGGAACATTAGTAAGAGTGTAAACCATGTTCAAATCACTACAATTACAACAACATGAGTGTAGCCTAGATTTCTTCATCAAAAAAAATTCTAGGATGAGAAGGGATTGTCGAAGCAGATGAGGTGTAATAAACAGGAGGAAATTAGTAAGGGTGAGAAAATTTATGGAGAAGACTATGAAAATGCCCCTTCCCTCCCTCATTCTAGCATTTAAATTTTTGAGATAATTTGATTGAGTCTTGACTGGTTAAATTTGCAGCATTTCTCCTGAACAATGCCCCAAAATTGACCTGCATGAGTCCAAGCTGATAACTGATCTTAATGCTAAGGATATAATTACAAAAAAGAACTAATATCACATACCTCCAAAGTTGCAGACCAAAAGAAGAAAAGCTTGTACTGATGAGGGAAGCACATATCTCCAAACTTGCCGACCATTTTGGAGTTGGTAAGACATTAGCTCATTTGCAAAGGTAAGTGTCTTGGTCCGAAATGCAGTGAGAAGTAGCTAAAATTATTCGAGGTTGCAAAATTTGGTGCACTAGTACATCTAAAACAAGGAACCTTCTTATGCCCATATATCTGTGGAAAAGTGCTTCCATATATTTTCATTTTGTAAGATGCAGACATGATTTTTAAATTTTTTTGCAGTTGTGGTTAGATTTAGCAATATGTGCATTCTAAATTAATGCAAGAGGCCTATACAAGCAAACAGACAACTGATTTGTTCTTAACAAATGCTTGAGTGCACTTTGGACTGCCAAAATCTACTGATTTGGTCCTCGGATAGAGATTCAAAGTTTGTAGGGACATGTTGGCCCATATTGCAAGACAAAATGGATACAGGGCTCCAAAAGAGTATTCCTTTATGTTGGTGTAATTATTTATTCATCTTGGATATAACTACACTTTACTTAAGTTTACTTAGGTACATGCACCACATTGTAGTTTGCATATGAGACACTTGGAGAGAGGTGCTACATTGGGAGTGTGTATGTAGGAGAATTTCCACCTTTTATGGTGTGATCTTGTTATTACTCTATCATATCCACTTATTGTGGAGTGATAATTTCACCTTCAGTGGGTGATCCACCTCATGTGGAATATTTTACTGTTTCTCCTACCTACCTGTTGTGACGTTTTCACACATCGCCCCATTGCAAATGGGGACCCTTGTTTTTTGCTTTTTAGGGTTTGTTTTTTTGGTCTTTTAGGGTTTTGTTAGTTAGCCTTTGCATTTTGAGTGCTGTCGGGGAGATCAATAGGATAGCAGGTCCTGCTAGTTTGAAAGTCTTGATCCTGAAATTTGGCTAAGTTTGAAAGTCCAAATCCTGAAATTTGGCTAAGTCTAGAATGTCTTGATTCTGAAATTTGGCTAAGTCTGGAATGTCCTGAAATTTGGGCTATGTTTGAAAGTCTTGATCCTGAAATTTGGCCAAGTCTGGAATGTCCTGATCCTGAATTTGACTAAGTCTGGAAACTGAAAAACCTCAAAAAACTAGATTTTGCAATATAACTCCTGGAGGTCTGAAACCACTCTCAAACATCCTGAAAGTATATATGGAATATAACTTAAAGTATAAGTGACATTTCCTTTTTCTTATACTTAAATGTTATATTCCATTAAAATTGTCCTGATAGAGAGTTCGAAAAGTCAAATTTCGCTCCTGACCTTCACTGAGGATCCAGAGCGAAAAACGCTCCTGTCCCTCTCCAAGGGTCCAAGGCGAATCGCTCATGTCCCTCACCAAGGGTCCAGAGCGAAAAAGCTTAGTGGAGTCATTCCTGACCTTGTTTGGACGAATTGAGACATCAAAGGCATGATGGAGGACAAAATGAACGTGATAGAGCATCCAGACTTGATTAAAGACGATGAAATGATGGAGTATTTGTCTAGAAAGGTAAATTCGCTCCTGTCCCTCACCAAGGGACCAGAGCGATTTTATTCATATACACATTTTTAGACCTTGTTTGGACTCGAACTTTTATTCATGGCGTGTAAAGAGATGATATTTTCCTCAGTGAAGGAAATTTGAAGTGAAAAGTAAAAAGATTTGGCCCTGAGAGCAAAAATCGCTCCTGTCCCTCACTGAAGGACCGGAGCTTGAATTCCAATTTCGCATTATCCTTGCAAGATTTAAGTGGTTTCGCGATTTGAGGAGGTCAAGGGAAGTATGTTTTGCCCGTTGAATATAACTCAAGTACGCCACAATGAAGAAAATCGGCCTAAGTAACAAAATCGCTCCTGTCCCTCTCCAAGGGACCAAGGTGACTAGCTAGGGCGCTCCTGTCCCTCTCCAAGGGACCAGAGCGATTTTCCCTCAAGACAAGATCCGGGCAAGAGAAAAACAAGTTTTACGTTTGAGGTGGGTGAAGGAAGACGCAATCGATCCATTGAAGATAATTTTCGAAGCTAGCAAAGGACGAATTGGCTTGTAATTGCAAAAGTGCTCCCGTCCCTCACTGAAGGACCGGAGCTTGAATTTCAAATTTGCATTGTTCTTGCAGGATCAAGACAATTTTATGATTTGAAGAGACCAAGGAAAACATGATTTATCCATTGAATATAATTTGGAAGGCTAACAAAGGACGGATAAGCTTGGATTTGCAAAATAGCTCCTGTCCCTCACCAAGGGACCAGGGCGAAAATGCTTTAAAGTGCACTCGTTTCAAAGATCGAATAAATTGAACTCGAAATTCTAAGTAAAAATGCCATCTTGGACGTCAAAAATGAGGTCTTGGATGTGGAAAACAAGAATTGCAAGGCTAAAGTGTAAGGGCGCTCCTGTCCCTCTCCCAGGGACCAGAGCGATCTTGTTGATGTCCATTATCTTGCCATTATTTTTCATGATTGGGTGCCAAATATCCTTCAAATTACATTAAATGCCAGATTCGATAAAACCTTGAAATATTTTTGGCATTTAATAAAAGCGCATGGTATTTAATAATTAATTTTGAGCCTAAAAAAATCGAATTTTTTAATTATAAAGGCATTTAAAATTAATTATTATTATTTTTAAAAAAAAAAAAAAAATTGGAGCGCTTGGGGTATTATTTAATGTTTTTATCAAGTCGGCCTCTTCTTTTATTAATTTTTATTTATCTTTTGGCCTATTTTTCCAAGTCGGCCCATGGAAATAAAATGGTGAGCGCTCTATATATTTGAGGCATGTTTTTCATTATTCAAATCATTCACTCATCATTTCAAGTGCGATTTGGAAGAGCAATTTGAGGAGCGAATTTCTACCAGGAGTGGAGACTAAGAAGGGCGAAATTCATCTTGAAGGCTATTGGAGAGGCGTATTTCTTGCTAGATTGGAGGATAAATTCCAGATGTTTTGAAGGTATTTGAAGGCGAATTTCTAGATCTTGAAGAAGCTAGTGGAAGATGGAGTTCTTTTCCAAGCTAAAGGGGGCGCATTTTGCTAAAGGGAGTCTTGATCTACATTTTGCCTAGCGAATTCTCCTATTTTTGCATCATTTTTTAGAATTAATTCCCAAGTGGAGGTATGGTGTAATCACCTTGGCACCATTTTTGAAGATTTAAATTTTGCTTTGAAAATCCTAAATTAGGAAATGATAACTCAAGATTTATCATGAAGTTTCCTAATTAAAATCTTGAATCTTCCTTTTAAAGTTTAATTTTTGCAAATCATGTTACTAATTTTGAAATGTTGTGTAGGTATCAAGATGGCGACTCCCGAGCTCGAAGGATCTACAAGTCGGAAGGCTCTCATCAAGGACAATCAAGCCAGACCAAGGACGGTCAAGCAAGGACAAGGACGACCTTCTTCGATACAGCCTAGCAAGGACAAGGGCGACCTCCTCCAGCCTAGCATCGACAAGGACGGCCTTCTTTGGACTAACGTCATCAAGGGCGACTTCTCCAATCCAGCATTCCAAGGCAAGGTACATCATCATCCTGCAAATCAAGGACACAAGAAGTCAGAGCAAAGGGTTTGTTGAAGAAGCAGATAATTTCAAAAGAATTAATTAAAGCTAGCTTCTCAACAACACCAAGTTGAATATTTACCAAGTTACAAGTGTCAGACGAGGTGGCATCCTAGTCATCACTTCTCCAGTCAGTGTGGTCCACCTCAGCATTTCCAGATTCAATGTACCTAACTCATGGAAGGTGGCACAAACTCCGATGTACCTACCTCGGCTATCCATTGGTCGATTTTTCCAGAGAGGACATGTGTCCAAGCAATACAATTATTTCATTGGTCGAGCATTAAATGTTATGTAATGGTTGTAACAAACCCTAATTAGGGTTTTCATTGTTGAATCTTGGCCATTGATCTCGAATTGATCTAAGCCATCGAATTGTATTGTGGGCACTATATAAGCCCTGGCATTTCATTTTGTAAAGGCAGTTATAGATAATAGAAAATTAGAAATAGTTAGGAATAGTTGGAAGCAGTTAGAAGATAGATAAGAGATATAGAATAACAATTAGGGTAGAGTAGAGAGAGAAGGCAAAGATTGTTGCCAAGATGTTGTTGTAAAAGACTTGTAACTTCATTATTGAAGAAATGGTGAAATTTATAGGTCGATTCGACAATTTGCATGGTCTTTATACTTCTCATGTTTGATTTTATGATTAGATGAGTGGAAGAAATGTGCTTGATTGATGGTGAAATTCGTATATCCATACTACTAGCAGTTTGTTGATTGCAGACTTGCCTTGTGTAGTCAACTGGAATTGTTCAACTTAAGCTTAACTTCAATTGTCGCTTCTTCATTGATATGCATCAACCTGATGGTGTCTATGCCTGCAGTGATGATTTGAACATCATAAAGCTTCCCTTCGAAGATCGCACTAGCCTTGTGGAGATGGTCCTGCGATGTCAAAACAAGACCTAGTTAGAGTTTCATCAAAGATCAATCATTGCTCCTACATTCTTAGTATTAGGATTAGATCCTCTCTTCGCCCTCATCTTTTTTCCTTTTTTTTCAAGTCAAAGCCAGTAAGAGCCTATGTTCCAGCAATATTCAAAGCAGATCAGACATTCAATCATCAAATGTAAGTCCCCTTGTGATTCCAGCAAATCACATCATACCACAGAGAGCTTATCCACACGTAGAGACCCTACATACAAGAACCTTGGAGTCATCCTGATTGATCCTTTTTCGCGATATCTTCAGCAATCAGAGGCTTTATTCAAGAGAGGATAAGGTACCCTTAGGTATTTTATTCTGTGTTTGATTGTGTACAAAATACACGTCAACACTACCCTTGCATCTCATTAAGCCACATGTCATCATTGTGTGGTCTCTTGTCTCTTAGCTTTGCCTTTATAAGCAAGCTTATCCTACATTGTATGTAACAACAACAACAACAACAATCTTGATGATCCAGTTGATCAGCATTTTGCATCATTGATAGGAATACAGTTTATTCTTGTCACATTTTGTTCTCTCTTATTTGTGCTTTCCATTGCCTCTAGATCTTGGCAAATTCTCACACTTTCCATCCACAAATCAACGGACAAATGGAAGCAGTGAACTGTACTTTGGTACAGCTCTGACAGCAGGTGTCCGAGGACTTGGGATGAGTCCATGCCTCACATCCAGCACTCATACAATAGAGCAATTCATGCATCAACAAATCAGTTACCTTTCGAGGCTTGTTTGGGTTATTAGCCTACTAACTACTTGATGTTGCATTGGATCAGTAGAACAAGAAAGTAGAGCATGATCAAGAGGTGTACGAACTCATTGAATTCATTGAGTGGATTAGACAAGTCCAGCTCAAGGTGAAAGACCAACTAAAGAGGTCTCAAGAGAAGTACAAGAGCGAGTATGACCAGCACCATAGTGGCATGAACTCGATGTGGGGGACAAGGTGTGGCTAACCTTGGGAGAAGAAAGGCTACAAAGATCAGCCAAGAAGATAAAACCACTGAGGTATCAACCCTTCACCACCTTGGAAGTCTTTGGAAACAATGCTTCTGCATTTGATTAACCCAATATATAAGAATGCATTCAATGGTAAATTGTGAATACCTGCAGGCTGCATCAATATGAACCTCCCGTGTCAGATCAAGAAGATGAACAGCAGATGCTGCCCTCATTGGAGGACTTGATGATTGATGAACAAGCAAAAATTGTGGAGGATGTAATATTGCAAAAGAAGACTAGAGAGACCAGAAGAGGTGCCCAGGAATCTTGGCATATAAGACTCAAAGAACAACAGCCAAATAAAGCAAAATGACAATTGAAGGAGAAAATGGGAGAACTTTTCCCATACTTGGTGTCCTAATAAATTTGTGTGGGACCAAAAGCCTCTTTCAGAAGAGAGATATGATCCATAACGATCTAGAAAAAGATAAAAACATCAGCAGAAGGATTCATTCTGGGGTTTCAACTGAGTTTTCAAGCTTTGGAAAACCTGAGAAGAACTAGCAGCATGAGACTGTTAATTCCATCATGGGGCGGTTTGGAAACCACCAGTCCAATGAAACAGGTGGTTTCGTACAAGTTAAACATCTGCGAAGTTGAACCAACTGGTTCAAGTTTGTCTCTTCATTTTTTAACAAAAAGACCATCCAATGCACAGTTAGGGACTTTCAGTACCTAATATGAAGACATTTAGACGGCAAACTATCGCATGAGAGGCAAGTTTGAGTGTTGAAGCATCTAGAAGAAGAAGAATTCCAAATGAAAACTGATGTAGCAGACTTGGCAATAAGGAGGACAACTAAAAGTGTTATCTCTTATCTCCGTAGTTGTCTTCTCTGGGCAAAATAATCAAGTAGATGACCAACGGCCAATATCAGCTGGTTTTTCCCCATCTGGATTTTCCAGGATAAAAATTGTGTTGCGTCACAAAATTTAATCACTTTTAGTGCTTTTTTTCAGTTCCAAACAAAATTTCAGGTCTCAATATATAAACAATATATAAAAAAAAATGTGGTTGTAGATTAGTGAATATTCGCCCTTACTTTTGGAAGTTGCACTGCATTCTCTTATATTTTGTTAACATGCTACCCTATATTTTAACCAGCATACCAGTACAAAATTTGTAAATATAATTATCCCTGTATAAATGAACTTGGTTTTACCATCTTATCCAGGAGATTTCCAGAGAAAGTATCTGAATTCTCCAAGCAGTTGCAGTGTAATGGGAATGGGAACATTAGTAAGAGGATAAACCATATACAAATCACAACCATGGCAAAAACTTGGAATGTAGCTTAGGGTTCTTCCTCAGAAAGACCTAAACCTAGGATAAGAAGGGATTGTCCAAGCAGTTGAGGTGTGATAATTGCGAGGGCATTAATAAGGGTGTGGAAAATCAAGGGGAGAAATTTAAACGCTGTAAAAATGCTCTTCCCCTCCCTCATTCTAGCTTCTAAATTTTTAACATAATTTGATTGAGTCTTGATTGAATAAGTGTAAAGAGTTTTTGCTGACCGAGGCAGAATCCAAAGCCAAAAAGGACCTACCTGAGTTCAAGGTGACGGCCAATATAAATGCCAGGGATATAATTATTACAGAGAAATAATACGACAATGAGCCAAATTCAAATCTCTATGGCTACAACAATTACGAAAAATAAAAAATCCAGGTTGTATCCTGCACTTATCTCACGGCACACAGCCTTAAAGAACACATGTAACCTCACCCGAAGCTTAATCAAGCAAAATAACATATCGAAAAGCGAGGAGAAGGTTACTAATTCAAGACCTGAGCGCTGGGTAAAGCTTGGGCCTCTTCCTTGAGATAGAGTTTAATAGCGTCGATTTGTTGCTCCATTCCTGTTACCGCCAAATCCACTGCTGCAAAATCCGCAGCGCTGCTATTTGGATCCACTGTACATATTCCATTGCATCGCAAGTAATAACTCGTAAACCATTTTGTTGCGCAAGAGCATCTAGAAGAAAAAGAGGAATTGTTTTCCAGAAAGGATATAAAGAAAGAAAGATGCACCGTTTCTGGAGAGAATCATTTCCTGCAATTGAGAAATGCGGTGGTTGAAGGAAAGTATGAGGGATTCAAGAGAATGAGCTGCCTCTCTGCCTGCTGGATCCATTTTACGATCTTCAGTATACTGTATTTCGCACGACATTAACAGTACTGCAACCCTCGTAGTAAAATTGTCCGCCAAAAACAATTCAAAAGGTTTCCGAGAACTTCAAAGAACGATATTACTCTTGTACTTTAGTTATCAAATTAGTTTTGGCAAATATATACGATAAATTAGTTTGTGGTGCATTGCAAATATAAAATGCGCCTTCACTCAAAATAGATTTAATGAATATAAAAAGTTCCAACCTAGCATGACTGATAAGTTATATAGCAAATTTAGAAAATTAAAATTTGAAAGAAATAGAAGTGATCATCAAATTTTGATGATAAGAATAGTCGTCTATTATGTTAATTAAATTTGCAATATGTGTTTAAAGATTTATTTTTAATTTGTTAGAAGTAAAATGACAAAATTTAAATTGATGTGTATTTAAAATTTGATTAAATTTAGATTTATGATTGCAAAAATGAATTAAATTATACTTAGAATTATAGATCAAAATTTAATCATAAATTTGAATTTAACTTGTAAATTCGAACGTATCTAATTTCTATATGTGCAGAAGTAATTCATTTGGATATGTGGCTTGCAATAACAATCTAATAGTGTTTGTAAAGACCTTTTAGGAGCTTGTTAAGAGAGAATCTACTCCTTGTCACGGGACCCTAGGATATTAAGTCAATAACTTGATAGAATTGGTGGTAGACAACATGTGATGAGTGCAAGGACTACTCTATGTGAGGATAAAATATAATCTATAAATTTAGGATTTGATATTTGAAGTTTCAAATGTGATACAAGAGACAATGTACAACATTTGTCACTTTACTAGGGTTTTAAAGTGTGTAGAGGTGATGAAAGAAAGAACGATTTGGAAAGTTGTTGATTCAATATATGGATCTCTCCATAAGCTTGTGTCGATAGTTGAAATGTTGGAACATTGAGCTAAATTAAGAGACTTGATTAATGGAAAATACTTGATGATCAACATATGCAAGTGGGATAATGCTTAATGAATTTTCATACTTTGTCTAGGCATATATTTGAGGGTTTTGACATAGGACTGGACACATAACAACTAGTTAGAACTAAGTTGATGAGGGTCCATAGTTAAATTAAAACCTTTAAAAAATTGAGTTAAATTAATGAGCCCAATACTAAGCTAGTTCAAATGTGTGGGTGTGTAACTAAACCAATTCAAATACATGATTATAAGAGTGAACCTACGAGAGAAATATATAATGTGTAAGTTAAAAATGTAGATGAATGGATTTATTTTATATTATAATGGCTATCTAGGAATTTACAAAGGAAGCTCCAAAATAATTAAAATTATTTAAGTCAAGTATTCAATGTATTTATGCAAAGCGGCATTCAAATAATGACCTTAAAAATAATATAAACACTCTCAATGTGAAAGTGCATGTATTGGCCTTTTACTCTCTTATTTTACACGGGTGTTCTTTTATGTTATTCTTAATATGATGTCTCAAGTGGTGCTTAATTTGTCTCAATTTTTATAATAAACTCGTAATAACTCTACACACACATAGCATTGTTTTAGCAAGGAACTAGACTAAACCAAATCCTTAGGGCTTTACTATGGGTGTGGATATGTCCCCTAAATAGATTCACATGAAGACATGACTACCTCTTTTAAATTTTGACTTAGATATAACTCCCAAGACTAATAATTCTTGAAATTGACAATTGTATGTGGGCTTGGATATCAAAAATTTTGAGTTAAATATTTAGCATGTTATATTTAAAGGTCAATTTGAGCTTATTAGTTATATAAGTACACAAAATATGACTTGAATCATATTGATGCAAAGCATTAAATATCTTACATCAATGTATCAAGATATATGATGTGCATCATAAACATCGTTGAGGCATCTTTATTTTCATGTGTTGTGTATTCAAACTTGTCCATTGCCATAAGGACTTGATAATTATCAAGTCAAAAGGAAATTTTCTATCTATTAGATTCTCCTATATGTATTTTTAGTAGGTACCTATTTTTAAAAATGCCTATGTGAATGAAAAGTAAACATGTTTTAAATGTCAATAGTCATATAAGATACAGTTGTGATGGTAGGGTTAGATTATTCTAGGAAGAATATACAGTGAGCATAATTAATCCTATGTATTATAAATTTTTGTATCATCTTATACCATTAGAGTATCATTCTAGCACTAAATTTTATTTTGTCACACTAATCTTACATATAACTAATCTAGTTTAAAAATTGAGAGTTGTGATTGAAATATATAAGGACTCATTATCCCACTCATTTTCTTATTATTTACTTATTTTTATCTTAGCTCATGTTTTTTAGGTTTGTTTCCTTATTGGTTATTTCAACATTAGTGATCTAGAATAAATAACATTGGGGTTATTATATTTTCCTCTTTTTGGATAAATTTAACATTTGAATCCACCTAGTGCTTTACTTTAGGTTATTCTTCTCACAATCCATTTCAAACAATTATTTAAATTTCATAGTGGATTTCCATCAACTCTTGTTCTTGTCTCTGATTCATGCTTGTATCAAGGATCCCAATGTGTTCTCCTAATTTTTTATCTCTAATCTTGTTAGCTTCCATTTTTTAATTTCCACATCTATTTTTTAATTTTCCTCATATCCATCAGCGACAACTTGGAATGTGTGGTTCAAGTGAGTAGGTACACTATTCAAAATAGTGTTGCGAGTAATCAAATGTTGACAAAATATCAAAGATTTCCATGAAGGTAAAAATGTGTAGGGGACTAAAAACAAAAACAACTACATGGTGGAGAGGGGTGAATCTACGCTCTCAGAGAAGATTTCAGGATACTAGGACATTCAGAGGCTTGATTTATGCTATGAGGGCAATGAAGAAGATCTTTATGGCAAAAGGATGCAAATGGCAAGTCATTTTGGTTAAGAAGAAGCATTCAAGCTCTCAAATCCTTCTTAGTTGGAAAGGCTCATGCGACCTTTCCAAACAATATTCCTATTTTTCCACTTTGGCCCTTTGGGATTCCAATGAACCCTTCTTTGTCAAATAAGGCTTGGCCTCCAAAGTTTTGGATAATATATAAAGCAATAAACGATGTTTTAAAGTTTTCGACAAGAAAATTAGACAAGGCTATCAAGAAAGATTCAAAGTAATATATCTCCTAGGACATACAAGCCTCGGGGATCAGGAGAATCAAACTTTCTGGTCACATTTCCAAAAAATATTCCCTTAACCCAAAAGGTTTGGTTAAATCCTCAAGGAAGTTCAGAAGCTAGGAGAATAATTTAGGGAGCAAACCCAGTATAGGTTTCCCCAAAAGAAAACAACCTTGGAATCCTTCAAGAAATATGATGTGGGTTCAGAAGGCCCACAGTTCCAAATCAAGGGAAGCTTCTCTAGATCAAAATTTTTAGTTTGAAGAAGAATCATCATTGGATAGACAAAAGGGGAAGAAAAATAGCTCAAAAGGTGAAGTTCAGAGTTCTCATTTGGACATGGATCCAGCATTGGAGAAATTTTTTAGGGGCCTCTCATAGTAATAAGGAGTTAAGAATAACTTTTCCAGAAGAAGCCTTATCTACACAAATTCAGGATTTTCAGCAGCGAACTTTAATATGTAAGTTCTGGAAATTTCTATTGATTAAAAGGACTATTTAAATAGGTAGAAGAACGTTGGTTTGAAGTAGCTGATGTTTTCTTTATAAAACAAGGGAAATGATTCTTTATTGCAATATTAAATTCTAAAGAAAGGAGAGTATATATTTTTCAAATAAAGCATTGGTTTTGCAATAGTTCAGGTTTACATATGCCAGCTTGGCATCTGAATTTTAATCCTATTCCTGCCACCATAAAATGTATCCCTATGTGGATGCACTTGTATTGCCTCCCTCTAGAATACAGGGAGATTGAGATCCTTGAATCTGTTGGAAACCGAGTGGATATTTTCATTAAAAATGATTTTCTTTTATGAAAACTTGAATCTCCTAGTCCGTTTATGTTTGCTCATGGATACAACTAGGGTTGTCCCATCATCTTTGCAAATTCATTCCAAAAATGGGTGTTGAAAACAAAAATTACATTCTTAGGAACCTGACTCAGTCTACAATATATGTCATTTATCGTATTATTCTTCCTCATCTTGCCCTGATTCCCTAAGCACTAGCAGTTTGGATCATTTTGATCCTAATTTATTTATTCCCCTTTTTCCTAAACATCTTTCTTTTTTTGAAAGGACTGAAGTAATAGATCTTATTCTGAAAATTGAGATAAAAAGCTTCATTCCAGCATGTCAGTGGAGATCAAGAAGATGGTTCCAGAGAGTGTATCCATGTTAAAAGGAGATCTCACCCTGCAAGGCACTAAGAATCGGCAACCAGAATTACATATTCTTAGTGTCAAGATAGAGAATCTAATTTGACAAAGGGTATGAGTGAGTCTCGGTTAGGTCCAATGGAGAGAAGTGTCTCAATGAAAGATATGTAGTCATTTGTCCAAACCTACTATGAGGAAGCCCAAGATACTCTCATAGAGGAATTGGCAGATCAAGTTTTAGGAGAAGACAAGGAAAATGAAGATCTTTCTAATACTTTTAAAATGGGAAATCTCTTTCAAAACAAAGTAGAAATCTAACTTTATTCCCCTTTCCTGCCCAAAATAATGGAGTCCAAACAGTCAAAGCAATAAACCTAGGGTTTCTTTCCAAGGCTCAATTTCCCTTGGCTCAAAAAATAAGTCAGGAGAGGAAGGAAATTATCTTTATAATTAGTCTCTTAGATATATTGAGAGATGCCAAACTAGATTTTTCATACAATTACCGAACGTGGAAAGATTCATTGGCAAAAAATGAAAATAGGATCAAGAAGTGGTTATCCAGAAATTATACTGGCATATCTATAAGTAAACAAAACTCAGTTGACAGCCAAGAAGGAGTAAGTATGGGCCAAGGTGAGTTTGGGAATTTGGTATTAAAATATATGTTCAAAGTCGAATGTTGGAATTCAAAGAAAAGAGGACAAAGAACTTGGAGGTTTAAGGAGAATCTAGATATGGCATCCATGTCAAAAGGATCTTTCACCTTGCAAGGCATTGATTATTGGAAATCAATAATACATATTCTCAGTGGCCATGATAGAGAATCAAATTCGACAAAAGAAATGAGTGAGCCTCAGATAGACCCAACAAAGAGAAGTGTATCATTGAATGCCACAGAATCATCGGTCCAAACCTATTACGAGGAAGCTCAAGACAATCTTACAGGGGAATTGGCAGATTGAGATTTAGAGGAGGACAAGGAAAATGAAATTCATTCCATCTCCTTCATATTTGGAAAATTTGGGGATATGTTTTTAACTCCAATAAGGGTGAAAAGAGGTAGACCATTGAGGAGTATAAAAAAGTAGAAGGAGAAGAAATTTACTACAACAAATTCTCAAACAATAGCAACTCAAAGTCTTAAAATAGATAGGTGAAGATCTCTTAGGCTCTTGGACAATAATAACTTGGAAGGTTAATAGTCTATGCCAATCAGGAAGCTTGAGTCTTTACCCTCACCTATGTGTTTTAAAGGGAGAGAAAATAAACAATCAACAACAAATGACTTAAAGCAGGGATGAAACATGTAAAATGATTGGATGTGAGGAACACCTTTTTTCTCAGAATGCATCCCCTTTAGATCACGGGAGGACTATCAAAATAGAGGAAGAGAATCTGCTTCCACTGGAATTATAAGTATTTTGTGACTTCTTGGGTATTTCAGATCCCCAACTTGAAGAGAATTAAAATTCTCAAAAAGGGAAACAAGAGGAAATTTAGAAAATTATAGATCTAGACAGAATAGAGGGGGGGGGAACTTGGATTGATATGTGTTGAATCAAGAATTATGGACAAAAATGGAAAAATCAAGGTAAGGGAAGTCTTGGGCCTCTGTGAAAGTCACCTTAACAAGGAAAAACCAAATTGTGGGCAATCACCAAGAAGTAAGAGAGGTGGGAAGTCTTTATAAAATCTTAGGAAATTGGATGGAGAAGCAAATGATCAGATAAAAATTACAATCTTTTGGAATTTAGGGAAGGGGAATGTCCTTCCCTTGGAGAAATGAAGCTATTATCCTGGAATGTTAGGGGAATGAATGCCCCGAACAAATAATATTTGTTTAAACATTGTATTAGAACTTCAAAAGTAGTAGTCATGCTTCAAGAGACAAAACTGAATGTAGAACAAATGTTAACATTCAAAAAGAAATTAGATTTATGGGAGGTTGAGTCAGTAGAAGTTGTCATAACTTCAAGTGAACTGGCTATCTTTTGGAACTCGGTGAGAGTGACTTTTGATAAGTTAGCAAGAAAGAGTCATTGGCAAGGGGTTTCTTTAAGAAGTATTAATGGAGACCTTAAATTTGAAACATTGAATGTATATTGGCCAACTACTAATGATCAAAGATTGGAATTGTGGAGATATTTGGATAACCTCCTTCAAAATATCCCTGATGAAAATATATTCTTATAAGGAGATTTAAATGTTATCCTATACATGTTGGAAAAAGGTGGAGGCATCCAAAAGGAGTCTCAATCTCAAGTGGATTTTAAAAGTTGGGTAGCAAGGAATAATCTAATGGATATAGAAACCAAGAATGACATTTTTACATGGAATTATAGGAGACTGGATTTTAGCTATGCAGCGGAAAAACTAGACAAGTTTTTCTTCAAAGGAGATTTTACTAAATTCCCCTTCAAGTTTGAAGCTTTTATCAAGCCTGCTTTAGGGTCAGATCATTTTCTAGTTTGGCTGCAAATCTTCATGAAGAAAAACCCTTTAAATTGTCCTTTTAAGTTTGAAAAATTATGGATGAAGGATCAAAAGTTTTTTGAGTTGATAGAAAGGTGGTGGAAGGAAGAGCAATTTGAGGGCTCCAAACTATTTTGTTTTGTGTCCAAATTAAAATCAATAGAACAAAAAAAAATTAAGTGGAATAAAGAACATTTCTCTAACATCTTCTTAGCTAAGACTAAAATAGAGGAGGAGTTGAATGCAAAATTAATAAGACAGAGAATGTATAAGATCCTATTTCTTAAAGAAAAGGAGTTCCTTAATGAGTTTAACGAAGTGTTGGCCAAGGAAGAGATTTTTTGGAGATATAAATCAAAAGAAGTATGCTTAGCGGAGAGAGATAGTAGTTCAAAGTTTGTTCACAACAACACCAAGCAAAGAAGGGCTTTCAATAGGATATAAACTAAAAGATGAATTCAAGAATATGAAGGAAGATCCTAAGGAAATAGCTAGAGAAACAATTTAATTTTTTACTAAGGTCTTAAACAATTGGGAAGGATCTAATTATTAAGCTCAAAATATATTGTTGAAGAACATTCCAAGGTTGGTCTCAGATGAACAGAATAAGATGTTGATAGATAAGTTCTCGGCTTTGGAAATTGAAACAACTCTCAAGCAGTTGCGTCCAAATAAAGCACCAAGTCCGGATGGATTTCCCGAAAGCTTCTTTAAAAAATGCTCGCATATCTCCAGAGAGGAAATGATAAAGGATCTAGAAGCAACAAGGAATTTGGGAAGGTTTTTAAGGGAGATTAACAATACCTTTGTATCTTTAATCCCCAAGAAATAGAAAGCTTTGAGCCTAGATGAATTTAGACCAATATCCCTATGTAATACCATCTATACAGTCTTGGCCAAAGCTTTAGCTAATTGGGCAAAGAAGATTCTTTTGTTCCTTATCTCAAAAGAGCAAACTGGATTTGTGCCAGGGAGATCAATATTTGATGGAGTAATATTAGCTCAAGAATAAATCCATTCTATACAGATTAGGAAAAAATCAAGTTTGATAATTACGTTGGATATTAAGAAAGCATGTGATAAGGTTGATTGGAGGTTTTTATGTAAATGTCTAGAAGAATTTGGGTTTTCAAGAGAATGGGTAAATTTGATTTTTTATGGTGTCTCTAGTCCTAGGTTTTTCAGTTTTTGTTAATGGATCTCCAAAAGGACTTTTTAAAATTTCTAGAGGTCTTTGACAAGGGGACCCTATAATAGTAGAGGCTTTAGGTTGGTCTTGAGTAGAGCCCAACAAGATGGACATTTGAGAAGCATTAAGATTTCTGATGTAGTTGATGTAGTTTCTCATCAACAATTTGTAGATGATACTATACTCTTTAGATATGTCGATAGAAAGGAGGCAAAAAAATCTAGGAAATTTCTCAAAATCTATTCAACAACATCAAGACAACAATAAATCAGTCCAAATTAGATATATTTTTTTAAAATGTTAAGTCTAGCATAGAGAGGGAGATATTAGCATTTATGGGCTTTAAGGCTGGGAAGCTCCAATGCTCATATTTAGGATTGCCCTTAGATAAAGGATTGAGGACAACCAAAATATGGGATCCAATTGGTGAAAAAATGGATAGAAAAATGGAATCTTGGAAAACAAATTAGCTCTCATGGGTGGGGATAATTACTATCTTGAAGGGTTGTTTTATCAGCTCTTCCTATTTATTTAATGTCATTCTTATCTCTGTTAATAGGAGCAAATTAAAGTTGGTGAAGAAAATGAGATCCTTTTATTGGCAGGGTATGGCTGAGAAAAAACAAATTAGTGTTGATCACATAGGATAGGATTTCTAGGTCAACAACTTCAAGGGGAGTTGGATTGAGAAATCAGGTGTGGCAAAATAAAGCATTGAGAGTTAAGCCATTTTGGAAATTGTATAAGGACTCTCACTTAAAATGGGTTAGAATTCTTAAAAGTAAATACTTAGAAGACATGAGCTCGAAAGGTTTCTTTAGGACTCCAAATCCCCTAAATGGGTCAAGAGTTTTGAACTTTATGTTAAATTGTAGATAACCGATTACATAACAAATCTCTTAGGATGTAGCAGATGGTCAAAAGGACCATTTTTGGTCGGACTCGTAGGGAGGTTATCCTGCTATGGGCAAAGTGATGAATGCCAACAATATAAGAGAAGTATGTGAAAGATATTGGGAATGCATGTTAGAAATTACATTGAGTTCCATGATAGAAATCCCTCTTTGAGATGGGAATGGAGAAAGTTTGAGGATCTACCTATTAGGAGAGAAGATCTAACTCAACATAAGGAGATTTTGAAGAATAGATCTTTCTTTTCGGAATGGAAAGGATGTCTTGATTTGGAAAGGAGCAAAATCAAGAACATATAATTCCCAATATGGATATAGATCAATTGTTGAGAAGCAATGCTTTCAAAAGATTGAGAATTTGATTCAATTATGTTGGGATAAAATGTGTTTGCCTAAAGTAGGAATTTTCACTTGAGTAGCCCTCAAAGCATAATTCTAACTATAGAATGATTCAAGAATATTGGATTTGCTAGCCCATCCATCTGTGTTTTACGTGAATAGAGTGGAGAGATAGTTGATCATATACTATGAAGTTTCTCCTTTGCTTAAATAGATGTTGGAAATGGTTATGTGTAAGATTGGGATGGATAACAACTCTTCCCAATGATAATACGAGTATGTTTCAAGGCTAGCCCAAATTATTCTCTTCAAGTTTATATGGTGTTATTTGGATTTCATCCCCTTATTTATCGATATGGGAACTATGGAAGGAAAGAAATTGAAGGATATTTCAAGAGAAAAGGATTACTTGGGAGGATCTATATAATAAGATTTAAGATGCTATTGTGGAGGTGGTTAATAGTACATTATCAACCTATGAGTCAAAAGATATCCAGTTCTCCGGTTGGGATGATAAGATGAGGGGCAGATGGTTTCAGCTGAAGATTCCTCCCTATGTTGGTAAGGGGGGTGAAACATTCAAGCAAAATAGAAGTCAATGTGTGTCGATTCCTCCTAAAGAAGGTTGGTATAAGATGAACTTTGATGGATCTTTTTGATAAAACCCTAGAGTTTTAGGAGTAGGTTGTGTAGTTCACTCTTGGGAGAGAAATTTAGTTGCTAAACAAGCCAAATTGTTAGAAATAGACACAAATAATATAACAAAACTTAAGGCTATAGTAGAAGGACCTTTAATTTGTAGAGAATTATGTATTAAGAAGGTGGAAATTGAAGGGAATTCTGCAATAATTATTAACACTATCAGAACAGGAGCAACCCCAAATTGGAGGTTAGGGCATTAAAGCTTCTAAAGTTTTTTGTTGTTGTTACAATCAATCGCATCTATAGAGAAGCAAATGGCCTTGCAGGATCAATTGGCGAATATAGGAGCTGATGGAATAGACAGTAAAGAGATCAAAGAGCTTTAGTACAATCAAATTTAACTAGAAGATAAACATATAGACTCCATGGTAGAGGACAATAGGTCATATGATTTGAATGGGAGTTAAGGTAAAAGAAAATATTTATACCAGCCTGAATTTAGTCAATGCATTTTATTTGATATAGAGTTTAGATTTCAAAGAAGATAATAATGAAAAAGTTTATTTACCGATCCATAGAAATGGAAAGTAATCATAAAAAATTTCTTCTTAAATATTATGAAGTTGAGTTCACCTTTTTTGTAAAGACCATCAAAGTATTGAAGGCCTAGATAGTGGTGGTCCTAGGAAGGAGGCGATTTAAAGGACATCCTAGGTGGCAAATCTTTTGAAATTTTGAATATGACTTCTCTCAGGCAATATTATTGCCAGTTGGTAACGTTTATGGGATTTCAAATTGTTTTTGGATTGATCACATCTCATTAATATCTATGGTGGTGGTTAGGCTGGCACATGGCACTGGCCAAGGCTAGTTGCCTATTCTTTTTTAGCCAAGGTGGCGAATATAGTTAGCCAATCTTAGATGGTAAGTTTATCAAATAATTTGATTTTGATTTCTCTCGGACAAAAGGATATCCAATAGAAATTATGAGTGGGCTTCTATCGCGTTTTGGGCTGATCACATCTCATTAACATTTAGGGTGGAGTATAGGTTGGAATCTGGTGGTAGTTGTGGGTAGCAACTTAACTCTTTTTTAGCCAAGGAGATGGATAAAGTTAGTAAAGGCGGTAGCCAGTCGTCTTCATTCCTCAACCAACAAGTTAGTGGAGATCATAAATAAGAGATAAGTTAATAAAGGCAACATGAGGGAGAAGGATCCAGACGTAGACAAAAGATAATGCATTTATTGACATCCCCTCCGAGATTTTAAATAGCTTAACTCTCCATTTTTTCAGAAACATCAAAACCATTCTTGAACTTTCAAGGAGGGATTCATAGGTTTTAGTGGAGTAAGGAAGAATTTTGTTGTGGTGATGTAGTCTCCCATATGTCTGCTTGCTACCAAAAGGTAGATGGCATTTTATGGCAAGATTAAGGATAGAAGGATGAGAGAAGTTTTGAATCACTATCATATTCTGGTAATACAAGTGGTTAAGAGGATTTTGGGAAAATATTTAATCTAAATGGACCACAAATACTGAGTCAATATGGAGATACTAATGGTGTTCCTTGACACTTTCCTTCATGTGGGTATTGCTGAAGACAAAACTAAGAAACTATGCAGAAAGGTTTTTAGGAAAGAAGTGTTGGGCGACTTGGATAGGGTATTGAGAAATATAGATGCAAATCTATATATTCCTTGCACCATAGATTACATGGTTATGATTTGGAATGGCAAACCTCCTCCTCGCTTTCCAATTTTGATTATAGAAGATGTGGAGCCCTTTGGAGCAAGGAAATTTGGAATCAACCAATATGTAGAATTTATAATGAAGTTATTCATGTTGAGAAAGAATGAAGGTGACAATTGGATAAAAACTACTTGTCAATGGATGGGATAGACACAAATTAAGAGGTCGATAGGGCCAATGTGTGGGTGGATGAGCTATTGGAAATCTTCAAATAAAAAGGGCTAGAATCAAGTGATGCAAAAAAATGCATTCCTGTTAAACCTCTTCTATCTATCATTCGACGAGAAGTTGTAAGTTGTTTTTACAGGCCGCCATGGATTCAACCTGGGAGTTGGTTTGTCTTCTTCGGCTATAGGTGTTTGAGATCTTTATTTCTATCCTCCCTTTCCTTTTTGAATCAAACATTTGAAGATTTTATCTTTTTCAATTACTGGTATTCCCTCAAGAAAGAGGGTAGTTTCTAAAAAAAAAAAATTGGGATGACACTCAACAAAATCATTAGAATAGTTTTTCTTTATATTTCCAATATCTTGCAAACTGCAAGGCTTCAAGGTTTTGCATATTATGGAATGTTTGCAAATATTGTGTCCTGTATATTTTTGAAATTTTATATTAATATAAACTATTCTCAGCTTCGGCTTGCATCAAGCAAAAAAAAATTGTGCAGGGGACTAAGAAAATTGGTAAAAACGATCATGTTGCACCAAGCATTAAATCTAGCAAGAAGAAATCTTTCAAAGGAGAAAATAAATAATTAATGGGTGCTTTAAAATTACAAGAAGATTTTTATTAACTGGAGATGAAAGTTTTTGGAAAATTGAAGCATTTGTAGTTTGTCATATTATGTTTCTTTTTCCTTCTTTTATTGTTGTTTTTTGTGTTTTGCTTTGGGTTTGGTTTGGTGAACATTTCATTTTTGTTTCAATGTTTTATTTTTTAATTTTAATTAGCCTTTTTGTAAAGGGTTTCGAGGCCATTTCAAAACCTACTTTACCTCTAACAAAAATACTATGAGTTCATGAAGACAAATGTCACCCAAAATACCATTATAACATATAAATGACATGCAGTTGTAGTGCACAGAAAACTCACTTAGTCTTTTTTGTTTGATTCTCATATATACCCTAACGTTTGCTTTTATGCATTTATTTGCACATTATATTTTATTTTTCATCAATTTTTTTGAAACTAAGGTGGTCCAAAAACCACCATAATGATTCATGCAATCACCATGCTAACCCTCTCATAATCAATTTAATGGTCTCATAAGTATGGTAATCAATCACATAATCATCATGCCAATTTCAAAATAACTAGCAATGAATTTTTAAAAAAAATTTGATTGTTTTATGGTCTTTTTTCTTCACCAATCTCATCATCTAGCTTTCTCTTCACCCCCCACACCTCTAAATACATTCCTTTGTGTTATAAAAATATATATGAGCCTTGTTTAGAATGACTAGATTTACTAGAGCGTGAAATCTATAGGGAACAATTATCATGGAATAAGTCTAGTCATTGCTTACAAAGCTTTAATCATTTTGACATACTCTAACTATAACTAGTATGTTGCACCCTTACCAAGTTTCTCCTAATCTACCAACCTCTTTCCTCAAAGCAATTCCCTGAGCTAATTTTTTTTTTAATTGTATACTCTGTAATTGTTAGTTATATCAATACAATTACTAATTTAATACAATATTTGTCTTTAATATATTGATGTTATGTCCTCTCCAAGGTATCCCTAAATAGCTAGATTTATTATAGGGTGGGAGGATGGGATTACCTGTGAAGTAATATCAAGGGAAAAAAAATTAGCAATATAAAATGTTTCCACATAACCCCAATAGAAAAATATATAAACAAGTACTCAAAATATCCATGATGCATATATCAAAGGCATACCACAAAATTACATGAGATATACCCAAAAAAATTCCTATATCCAAAAGCATTCACCCTTAATGTGTTATTGAATAATAAAAAATATTATAATTCAATTTTTAAATCTCTATAAATACTTTAGAAACAAAATAATCCTCCGATGCATCCTTCATGTGCTCAATTATAATGGAAACCAACAAGAAAACAATTTGTTAACTTCTCTCTGTGTAGGCGAGTTCCCCTACTTTCATTGTTAACCCTTTGACTAATGTTTGGCTGGGAGGGCCTTCCGCCCCTATTCATTGTTGTTGGCATGTTACGTATAGAATCGAGATGCGGTCAACTATCGAGTGGGAGGGATAAGAAGTTGAGAGTTACTTTGTAATAGGGGTCTTTCTTATCTGACTTGCTTAGTGACCTGCCCCTCTCCCCTTCCTAACCCAACCCTTCAAATAGTAGGGGGGGGTGGGACTAGCCTAAGCCTTTCTCGATTCTATACGTAACATGCCAACACCATAATCTACCTCTAATTCATTAGCCTACTAGAGTAACTCGCCCCTTTTAATAGAGGGGGTGCCCTACCAACTATTATAGAGAGGTGGGGGGCTGGTTGTATCAAGTATAAAATAAAACAAAACCGCCTTCTCCCCACTATAGCCCCCCCACTCGGTAGGCCTACGCTTCCTACTCTATAATGGTGGGGGGTTGGGGCACCTATAGATAGTAGGGCATGGCATCTCACAGGAGGAAGGGATGGAGGGATCTGATCCAACATCGAGAATTTTAAATGGGGGATCTCATAGAGGTAGGTAGGGCTCATTGGCCCTGACTATCTATAGTGGGGGGATTTGTAGCTTATTGGGAATAGGATTCTTCATTCCTTTCCAACTATTCATTTCCTGCGCCCGGACATCCCCATAGTAGGGCTTTTCCATCTGGTGGTCGAACTCATCAATCATTATCTGATACAAATGCTAATGTAATTTCAATAGAATAGTACAGTAAAAGTGTTCTATATGTCGGAAAGAGTACTTATGTTCAATGTTGAATGTTCAAGTATTGATGAGGATGTTGTGGTGTTTTTGGAAGTTTGGTATAGTAGAAGTTTCTATATGCATGAAATGATATTTGATGTCTTAGTGGAAGAATGTATTGTATTCCTTTGAATTGTGAAGACTATACATGCAATAGTTTTGAATACAATGCTTATGTTCTACGTGTATTACTCTATCAAGTTTGTAGTCACTTATGGGTTGGTTGGTTGAGATGATTATTGTTATTTTTTACAATAAGACTGTTTGTTAGAATAGGTCTAGAAAAGGTATGGTGGCTTCCGAATATGTGGATTCAAGTGCTATGGTTTGGAGGATTTGTTCATGTGGTTTGTGCAATGTTCCAGTTTAGTTGTCAAGTGGCAACTTGATTGGTAAATGAAGTTATGATGTTTTGAGTTCCAGGTGTCATCTATTCTAGTCTCTGACTGATTGTGATGTTAAGTTCTACTTTGATCATATTCTTTTGGTGTGGGTTTGCTTTGAAGGATGAGTAAGGCTAATGTTGTGGGTCTCACTATTGTGTGTGTAGATCTGCATTGATTTTCATGCATTGGAGAATGTTTTAGGTCAAATGTTTGGCATGCTACATTGTTCACCTACACATTTCATTTGATATCGACCTTGGAGGATGTGCTAGTGTATGTGGTTCATTGGAATTGTTTGGAAATATTGTATTGCAATGTTTTTGGGTATTCTCTATCTCCTGAGGTAGATTGCATTTATTAATTTAGGTCTAGATGATTGAATTTATGTAATAATATATATTCTATCTATGGTCGATCTAGTTAAGGGTTTTGATTATTAACCTTGTATATAAAGAAGTGTGAATGCATTAGTGAGTGTGTGAAATGGATGTGAGTTGATTTGTCAAAGGTCAAAAGGATCTACAAGTAGATCTAGAATTGGAGATGTGTGAAAGCCTATTGTGAATAGCTTTGATGATAACATTCTCAGCGTGACAGAGTTCAAAGATTATATATTGAAAGCAGGAGATTTTTCTATGACATTGATTGCTTGACATTGTGGATCAAGATCAAGTTCATGATTTGGAGATATTGTTAATTCCAATTCAGCTATTTGTTCTCTATCAGAAGACAATGAGTCTCTTGGCATATTTATGAATCTCCTTTAAAACAATGAGTTTTAGTCTTTCAAGTCACTTGTATCTTGCCCTAACATTGTGCGCCTTAGTTTTGCAGGTCATCTTAGGAGCAAGGTGTTCTAAAGAAATCTTGTAGCATATTAGATTTATATTGTGAGTTTGATTCTCACTATGGTTTTTTCTTGATTGGGTTTTCCACTTAAATCCAATATTCATGTGTTTGTTGTGCTTCATACTTTTATGGTCTTCTATTGTTGGAATTATGTATTTGTGATTTGAAGTTTGAAGGTTAGATAAATAAATTTGGGACAAGTTGAAGAATGTATTTGAAGGAGATGAGAAGACAAGGCAAGCCAAGATTGCAAATCTAAAGTACAAGTTCAAGAATATGAGAATGTCTGATGATGAAAATATTGAAGGCTATATTCATTGTGTGAATGAAATAGTAAATTCTCTTAGAAGTGTTGGTGAATCGATAGAAGAAAGTGAAGTTGTTGGAAGATATTGGCAACATTACCCAAATCTATAAACTAAAGAAGTATGCTGTTTAGGAAAGTCATGGCATGAATAAATTCATTGTGAATCAACAAGTCTAATGTCACTTGTTGCCTTTGAGATTCTAGAATTAGGTGACATCGAGAAGGAAAGCAAAGAAGCAACATTTAAAGCCACCAAGAAGCATGAAGATGAAAGAAGTGAGAATGAAGACCTGGATAAGATTGAAGAAAACTTCGTAAGAAGGTTGAGGAGAGGAACTACCAAGTATAGAGGTATGTTGCCCCTAAAATATTTTAATTATGGCAAAATAGGATATAATGTTTCTAGATGTATGTATAAAGAAGATTATGGTGGAAGACCTAATCATGATAAGAAAAAAGGAAGGAAAAACTATAGTGGGACTAACAAAGATATCATACGAGATGATAGAGACAAGCAAAAGAGAAGTTTATATTCAACAAAGGCTTACTAATTTGGAAAAGAGGAGAACTCAAATGAAGAATACTTGTTCTTGGCTTTAGAAGAAAAGAGTGATGGACAGTCCATAAATTCAGAAGATAAATCTATTCTACATGCTAAAGTGGAACCAAAGGCATGGATCATCCACTTTGGATGTTCAAATCATATGGTTGGTGATAGAGACAAGTTTATCAACCTCAAAAAATATGATGGTGGATCAGTCAAGTTTGAAGGAGAGGAAGTTGCACCAATTTGTAGAAAAGGAAGCATCTCTATTGATGGTAAGCATAATATTGATGATGTTTATTATATTAAAGGACATAATCATAACCTGTTAAGTGTAATTCAAATGTGTGGAAAAGGATATAAGGTCATATTTCATGAGAATAGATGTGAAATTAGAAAAGGAAGCCCTAGTAGATTGGTTGCAGAAGGTGCAAGAGCTAATGAAAACGTGTACCATGTAAAGGACAAAAATGAAGGTAATTGTTTGTTAGCACAAGTTTATAATTAGACCAAGGATGTAGCTATGATTATTTCCACTCCTACCATTGTAATAAAGATTATCTCATAAGACAAAATGTGGGCAAAGATGGTAGAAGAAGGAGTAAATAAGATAGAAGAAAGCAGGACAATGGAACTAGTGCTTAACCATGTTAACAAGAATCTGACATAAGACAATCAGAATGAAGCCAATAAAGAAAAAGTCATAATGAAGCAAATAATATCAGTTAAACTATTTCTCCTCATATCCGAAATAATGTCTCCAAAAGATCTCATGCTCGAATTAGGTAATCATTAAATTTCAATGGTAACTATTTTTCATGCAATATGATTGGACATAGAGCTAGCGAATGGAAAAATCAAATCAGATCTCAATTGTTTAATGGTAAGTGTTACATTTCTAACAAAGTTAATCATAAGGCAAATAAGTGCAGAAGTGGAATAATGAGGAATTCAAATAATAAAAATATTCAGACTTCCAATGGATGTTGTTATACTTGTAACAATCTGGGTCATAAAGCCATTGAGTGCATAAGAGTTATCAAAAGAAGTGGAAGCATCAAAAGACATAGGAATGTCCGCACAAATTGAAGTTCTTATCAACAAATTTTAGTACGATACACCTGTAATAGACTTGGACACATTGCCAAATTCTATAGATAAATATGTGGAAAGAATGGTCTAATAAGGAAGATTGATATCAATATAGAAAAATGAGAATATGCAAAATATGTGGGTGAAGGAATCAAAAGAGGAAGAAAAATGTGGGGATGGATCTGCACCCTCTGATGATGTTGATTCTTCTTCCAGTAACTAGACAATATGCACTATTTGAGGGGGAGAGCGAAATGAAAATCTTATGACCCCTGTTATGTTTCGTTGTTGAAGATGTTTTCGACATGGCAAAGATTCTTGTGAGGTTTCAAAAGTCTACGTAGAATTGTTCATACATATGGAGAAGTTATTTGGGCTCCTAGATGCTAAGTTGGAGCCAACCTAAAAGTTGATTTAGGCATGACCGAGGTAAAAAAGACTAAAGATAATGTTCAAAAAAATTGATGAAAAATAGGCAAGGTGCATTTGTCTAGGGGGAGTCATTTGGTTCTGCTTTTTTCTTTGGATTAATGTTATTTATGCTCTCAAGGGGGTGGATAAGGATGGGATTTTTCTAATATCCTCATTGAGTGGAGCAATGCCATCTCTTGCTACATTTCAATTGTGGTGTACTCATTGGGAGAAAGAATTTCAATTAATGTGAATAACTACTTGGAATTGTGTTTGTTGTCTTTGATATCAAAGGGGGAGAAGATTCAGTATGGTACCCTTTGTCCCTGATGTCAAAAGGGGAATGGTATACAAGTTGTGTTATGTTTTCCATTGGTGGTACATATGTGTTGCCATCGATGACAAAGGGGGAGAATGTTGGAAACTTGAGTTGTTGTGACTTGTTATCATTGATGTCAACCCTATCTTGTGTTGCCATTGATGTAAACTTATCTTGTAATGATATAGAAATAAGGATAGCATAGCAAATTTTTCTATATGCGAGAAAGACCATTTATGTGTTTTAGTACTCTTAAATTATGTGATGCACATGCTGATGTATTTTCAGAAGGATAGTACAGGTATAAGTTTCTTATATGTAGGAAAGAGTACTTTATGTTCAATGTTTAATACTCCAATATTAATGAAGATGTTGTGGTCGTTTCGAAAGTTTGGTATAATGGAAGTTTATATGTGCAGGAAAAAATATTCAATGTCTTAGTAGAAGAATGTTTTGCATTCCTCTGGATTGTGAAGACTATGTGTTATGGTTCTTAATACAATTCTCATGTTCTATTAGTATTAATCTATTAGGTTTGCAGTTGCTATATGGCTCGGTTGGCTGAGCTAATTATTATTGTTTCTGATAGTGAGACTGTCTTTTAGAATATTCCTAGAAAAGGTTAGGTGGCTTTTTGATGTGTGGATTCAGGTGTTGCGGTTTGAAGAATTTGTTCATGTGGTTTGTGTAGTGTTCGAGTTCAATTGTTAAGTGGCAACTTGATTAGCAAATGAAGTTACGATGTTTTGAGTTCCAGGTTTCAGCTATTATGGTCTTTGACTAACTGTGATGTTGTATTCTACTTAGATCATGTTATTTTGGTCCAGCTTTGCTTTGAAGGATGCGTATGGCTAATGTTTTGGGTCTCACTATTGCGTGTGTAGATTTGCATTGAGTTTCATGCATTGGAGAATGTTTTACGTTGACTGGTTAGCGTGCTTCATTGTACATCTACATGTTTCATTTCATACTAACCTTGGAGGATGTGCTAGTGCATGTTGTTCATTGGAATTGTTTGCAAATATTGTATTGCAATATTTTTGGGTCCTATTTATCTCCCGAGGTGGACTACATTTATCATTTTAGGTCTGAATGGTCAAATTTATGTAATAATGTATATTTTATACGTGGCTGACCTAGTTAAGGGTTTTGATGATTAATCTTGTATATAAAAGAGTGTGAATTCATTAGTGAGTATGTAGAATGGATGTGAATTGATTTGTCGAAGGTGTGAAGGATCTATAAGCAGAGTCATAATTGCAGATGTGTGAAAGGTTGTTGTGAATTTTTTTTATGATAATATTCTCAATATGACAGAGTTCAAACACTAATTATTGAATGTAGAAGAGTTTTCTATGATATTGATTGCTTTATAGATCATGGTTTGAGATCAAGTTCATGATATTCATATATTATTTATTGCAATTCAATTATTTGTTCTCTGGCAACTTTCTGTATCTTGCCCTGAAACTATGAGTTTCAATCTTGCAAGTCACTTGTATCTTGTTCTAAGGTTGTGTGCCTTAATTTTGCAAGTCCTCCCAGGAGTAAGGTGTTTCAAAGGAAATCTTGTAACAAATTACATTTATATTGTAAGTTTGATTCTCACAGTGGTTTTTCCCCGATTGGATTTTCCACGTAAATTTGGTGTTCACATGCTTGTTGTGTTTCATACTTTCATGGTTTACTATTTCAAGGATTATATGTTTGTGATATAAAGTTTGAAGATTAGATTTTAAGTATTTGAAGGTTCAGACTAATTGACCTCCCCTCTCAATCCTATGGTATGTTCAACACACATATGCACTCTACATGTGAGCTCAATATAAATGGCATCCAACTGCAAGCACTAGATACATTTTCTTGCTTTTATAGAATCAAGCTTGCAATAAATAACCAAGTAGTACTAGCTAAACCATGTGTACAACACCGTATTTCTAACAATATATTGTTTAAAATTTTGTTCTTTTCTTCGTCAACTATTCTAGTAGTTTGCAACATTTAGACCTAGGGTTAGAATTTTTTTAATTAGCTTATCCTAGATGTATTAGTTTATTAGAAAATAATTTCGTGAGTTACTAGATTATTAGTTTAGTAGTTACAATTCTTATGTAGTTTAATTTTTTAGTTATATTTTACTCATGCAAAAACAACATCATCTTTTTGGTAGTGCCACTAGTAAATTTTTTAACATGATCGGTGATGCTAGTATGACACGTCCTTTTGTTAAAATATGGGCTAGGGGGGAATTGGACCTTGTGACCTCGTGATTTACCACTGGAAGCTTTCACCAATCAAGCTAGGCCCCTAGATCCTTATGCAAAAATAACTTAATCAATAAGTGAACACTTTATTACATCACACATAGTCAAACTCTTATACCAAGACAAGAAAGGATTATGCACATCCCCTTGATATGAAAACACCTTGATTAAGCCTCCTCTATCAATCATTGCACATTCGAAACAATCAACCCTCTCTATAAAAGATCAATAGTCAAATCTTCTAAGGTCTCAAATGTAGCGAACATGCTATGTCCAAATGTATACATAACTCACTAGAATAACCTTCAATAACAATTTTAAAAAATTCAAAGAACATTCAAATGTGATTTTCCATGTCATGACTAAGAACATTACTTAAACACGCCAAACAATCAAACATTATGTTTTATACTCACAAACTAGCATTACAAATATTTAAGACAGTATTACAATAATGCAAATATGATCAAACCACCATCCAAACATGTTATTAGCCATTCCACTTGTCAAACATAACTTTTCGACTGATACAAGGAATCATCAAAAGTTTTGACTTTTGGGATTTCTTTGATGTACTCTTTAAGAATAAATCTTAAGTGTCTTTTTTGAGATGTCAAGCGAACCTCAACGACTTGTCTCCAAGAAACCCCAAAAATTCATGCAATCCCTCTTTACTCTATATTTTTCATTTTTATGCATACGTAATTAGTGAAACTGGCATGAAAATAACTCATATTTGATATTCCAATTATGCTAATAACCCAACACGAAGTCACTGGGTAGGAAGAGATTCTTGAAAACTACCAACCTAGACATTGATATATTACTCCCATTCATTTAATTTAATTAATAATATAAGAAACCTTCATGATTTTTTACTATCTCAAGAATACACTAAACTAATGGCATCCACTAGTTTGTTACCATCAACTATGGATCTTATCATTAAAATGTTTGGGTATGGTTGTTGGATATCATTGGCATATGATGAACTGACATGTTGATATGATGATAATGTATGTTGTCATTGATATCAATAAGTTCAAGTGAACTGGTATGAAGAGGTAGGAAGAGATGCAGTGAACCGGTGTCAGGGTTTCACTAAGTGTGACTACTGGTTGGTAGTCTAAGCTCTATGGTTATCGGTTTGGTGATCCAGCTTGTGCGATGCAAACGGTGATACTCTGTGATGAGTTATCTAAAAGATATGAGTAAAATTGAGGTGCCACATCAACCTTGTGTGCGTGAAGGATTGAGGTATGAGAAGATCGACTACATTTGAAGTCTACCTCGGGAATGATCATTCTTCTTAGTGGTATGAGAAGAAAGTGTGATGGGTTACTGATTCCTGTGTGTGGTGATCAATGAATGATGCAGATTGTCTTGTGATTTGTTTGAAATTGTAATACTCTATGCAATGTGTTTGGATGGTCAGGAATGGACTGCCTGTATTGTAAACCTAAGGTGCTTGGGGTTTAGGGTTTATGCTACCGACCTGACTGTTGTCTATAAGGTCGATGATGTTTGTTATTGTAAAGTTGTTGGCAAAAGTTGTGTGTGTATCTGAGTGATGAGATACTTGCCAGACCAGTAAGAGGAAAACCGCAGAGTGTGATTGCAGAGTAGAGGGAATGAAAAGGATCTGCCTTGGCATGTAGTGTTGTTATCAGATCAAAAGTTTTACTTGTTGTCTTCTAATCATCTCAACAGATGGAAAATCCCTTTACCGGGTAGCTTTAACAGTCTTATTGTAAAACCTGTAACCAAGTGACTCAAGATCATCGAGTTCTTCAAATCCTCTAGCGAGGTAACCTTTAACAGGGTATATAGCCATCCCCTAACTGGGTGATCTCTAACAGGATCGGTTCCTAAAAGAATCTTATTGTAAAGTCTTTAACCAGACTAGGCTCCTAATAGGGCGAGCTTCAAAAGAGTTCAAAACAAGCTCGTGGGTATTCATCCCCACTGTGGTTTTTCCCATTTGGGTTTCCACGTGAAAAATCTGTGTGTTATGTGTTATGCATTTTTCATGTGATGTTTATGAAGTATTTGGTTGAAAGATTACGCATGCAAAGTTAATAGGTTATGGTATTACTAGTATACCACATGCATATGTTTATGGGTGAAGTTGATATCAAGTATTGATCATATTTAAAGTGTTCAGACTTATCAGTTTATGGTGTCTGATGTTTTACTGTGTTTAATCGGTATTGGCATGGTTAAGTTCAGTAATGGTGACAACCAATTGGTATTGCGTTAACTAGATAAGTTGTTGAGAAAGTTTTTGCCTATACTGATTCACCCCCCCCCTCTCAGTACCGATTGGGGTATCTGTTGTTCATCATTATTCATCAATGGTATCCTCATTTTACTTTTATAGAATTTATACTAATGAGATATCATAAAAAATGCATTCTCCTTGATTTGGAGATGATGCTTTGTCATCTTCTTCCTCCTCCAATACTAACCCATTCACATTTTCTTAGCTTGATGGATGTTAATTGTTATCTTCAATTTTGGCTTGCTCAAAATTGTGGGATAACCCCTACGAATTTTTTTCATTTCACAGCCCTCACCCTCTAAGTACACATGTCAAAGGTGCTTGTCAAACCCCCTCCCATGTAATCAGGCTCTCAAGAAATCGTCTTAACTTGACTTTTAATTTGTCAATCGAAAAGATTGATATATTGCCTTTCTAGGAGTTAGCTTTATTTTTTGGTGCAAATTAGGTTTATAAACTCGAAATGCACCTTTTTTGGTGTAAATCGGGTTTACAAACCCAAAATACACCAAAGTTACCTTTTTTTGGTGCAAAATGAGTTTATAAACTTGAAATGCACCAAAGTCACCCTTTTGGTGCAAACCGGGTTTATAAACCCGAAATGCATCAAAGTCACCCTTTTGGTGCAAATCAAGTTTATAAACCCGAAATGCACCAAAGCCACCATTTTTGGTGCAAATTGCGTCACCAAAAATGCTGACTTTGGTGCGTTTTGGGTTTATAAACCCAATTTACACAAAAAGGGTGACTTTGGTGCATTTCAGGTTTATAAACCCGATTTGCACCAAAAAATAAAAAAACTAACTCTTAAAAAGACAATTTATCAATCTTTTAGATTAACGAATTAAGACTTGAATTAAGACAATTTCTTGAGAGCCTGACTACACAGGAGGGGGTTTGACAAGCACCTCAATGTGCATTCTCAGAGGGTGAGGGCTACGAAATAGGCAAATTTCATAGGGGTTATACCACAATTTTGAGCAAGCCAAAATTGCAGATAACATGACTATGGTGCATTTTGGGTTTATAAACCTGATTTGCATCGAAAAATAAAAGCTAACTCCTAAAAAGATAATTTATCAATTTTTTAGATTGACAAATTAAGACTCAAATTAAGGCGATTTCTTAAGAGCCTGACTACACATGAGGGCGTTTGACAAGCACCTCGACATGTGTGCTTAGAGGGTGAGGGCTATGAAATGAACAAATTTTGTAGGGGTTATTGTAAAGAGGTAAACGTTCTAACTTCAATAATAAAATGAAAACTCTTTATTCTTAAATAAATTCATTTCTTTCTTTCACTACTATCCTTAATTAAATATTGTCATTCAAATATGATCCTTACATACACAAATTTCTATGATCAAAATAATGATTCTTATTCAATAAAGAGATTTTAAATAGTATTTTACAACATAGGGTCTTCATAGTAGTTCATTCGTTCTATACATCATTCATAATTGCATACAATACTTATGCTTTTCATCCGCCTTAAGTTCAACTAACAAGAAATTACAAAGTAGAGGATGAGATGCGTCCATTGATCTTCAATCCAAAGCTATCTTTACATCAATCATTAGAATGAAGATGAGAACAAGATTCAGGTGCTTTTTCCACCCAACCTTGAAGTATACACTTCCCTGAAATTCTTAATCTATTTAGAATACCCGACCCTGCACAAATTGCTTAGCAAAAGGAATTCGATAAACAAGATGGAATCTGGTGTATGCTTAGAATGATACATGGATTATCTATTTTCTAATTCATTTAAGAAACAAGCAAGATCATAACAAGGATATGGTAGAGAACATATATAAATCCATCTATTTCAATGGTTAATAAGTTACTCGACCTAGTGTTATGTCATGCATAGCAATTTAACATAGTTTGGAAAAGCAAACTATTTTCTCTATAAATTTCACATTCAACACCTGTCCCAGAAGGTAACTTTTCCCACAAACACATGTCTAGTTATTCTTCCATCTAACATGAATACTTTTTCTATTATTCATAAAACATCAATATGATTTGTAAAGAAGACGGTCTTTCATTTTTCAGATTTATAAAGTAAATTTAAATAAGGTGTAACACATGTATGCATATATTTGCATATAATGGATACAAAATGGAAGATATGAGCACACATACTTAAATTCTATGTTCCTATATGGTCATGAGTTTATTTTCTGTATGTACCATCTCATTGTTTTTTTATTTAACATCTATGTTTCAGTTTTCCACTTCTAAAATCAGATTTGGATATGTTTCACAAACAATAAATTTTTTTCCAAAATTTAAGTTTATATGTATGTAATTTCACTATGATGATACCTGACTAATCTTGCTTGTTAATAGGTTTCTACAGTTTTGTACTAGTTTGATATATATCTTTAAGTTTTCTCTTTTCAAATGGATATCTGAGGAAACATAAATCAACAGATAATGACACCCATTCTCATTTGTACTTAGCGTATATTTGCATATGTATACATATTTATATATGTATATGTATATACATAAATATACTTACATATAAAATTATTGTGTTGTAATAATTCACTAATGTTTTAGCATTCTTGAAAATGAAACAAATAAATATGTATATGTATATACATAAATATACTTACATATAAGATTATTGTGTTGTAACAATTCACTATTGTTTTTAGCATTCTTGAAAATGAAACAAACAAAGTTCTTTTCGTAACAGAAAAAATAAAATGAAATAAGAACATTCGAAAGAGATGTAATTTGGTGAGGCTTTCATCGTCTTCTAATTTAAAAAAAAATCTGAAAGTGTGTTTTCATTCAGCTTCAATGAATTTGTTCATATGAAAATGTATTTTTACATACACACACACACACACACACACATCTTTGTGTGTGTGTAAAATCTAATGTGTTGATTTGTTCTCCAACCTAATAGAGATGAATTCCATCAAATAAAGATGCAATCTTTACCAAATGGAGTTCTCAATTTACAGAGAAAGACATGTATACTTAAATAATAT